>NC_086325.1:47759449-48019449 GCF_036172605.1 Pelobates fuscus | reverse complement strand
ACTTTCCCACCATGTCTATTTGCTGTCTCCCTCAATACCACTCCTATTGTGTTTTTATACCCCACCTCCTCTAGACCATAAGCTTGTTTGAGCAGGTTCCTCAACTATCTATTGTTCCTGTTATATTTTGTAATTGTCTCATTTGGTAAATTTCCCTCTTATTGTAAAGCGCTGCGGAATAAGCTGACACTATATAAATACCAACAATAATAATAATAATAATGGTATTTAAAAAAACAAACAAACAAACAAACAAAAAAACATTCCTAAAACATTAGGGATGTTTTAGGTCAAAACATCCAAGCTAGCAATATTCCTCAGTTAGAAGACAAATTCCTAGCTCAGCTACTTTGCAAATTGCATCCTTTGTAATTTCAACTTTCAGTTTAGAACAATGACTTACTTACAACATAGATCTACAGCATTTATGTTAACAGTTTGTGTGACAAGGGAATTATTCATATAATCTTCGCAAATATAGGCCTCAATATAATATTTGGGGATAAGTTTTACAAATGCTTTAATATTTTTGGATAATCTTTTCAAATTTGTATCTACAAAAATGGCAAAAGCTTTATTGGTGACTTCTACAGATGAATCATTTGAAACTTGTATCCAGACATTATAAATAATCTGAAAAGCTTATCCAAAAATATTAAACCAAAGGCTATAATTCCTATAAATGATTACACTATACTAAATAGAAAGTAGTAGAAATATTAGGTCAGTCTTAAAAAAAAGAAGAAAAAGAATAAAAGTCCCAAAGATGATATCACACGTTTGCCTTGGCGTAACCCCTTAAGGACACATGACATGTGTGACATGTCATGATTCCCTTTTATTCCATAAGTTTGGTCCTTAAGGGGTTAAAAGCTTTCCAAATTATTCAATATTGTTACATACATTTTCCAAATTATTTATTTACAGTAGTTACAATTAAAGTATATGTTTTTTTTTATTATAGATAAATCATTTGTAAAATTCTTCTAACAGCATTAAATAATTTAGAAAAGTTGATTAAATCAAGGTCAGTGTGAGCTTATAGAGAACTATGAAACAAATAATATATTACTTATTCTACTTATCAACAAGTCAATGAGTTTCATTTAAGAAGTCTATGACCTCATCACAACATGGTAAATACTCTAAATAAGTGAATGCAATGTTTATAGAATGCTGCATCTAGAAAATTGGTCATTAGTTTGTGTCTTCGCTTTAAATGAAAGTACTAGAAAATTAATTTGCTTCCAATTAAGAAAAATGTGTCAACCGGACAGCTAATAATTGAAATTTTGACATATTCTGGTCTCCTGATTTATGATAATTAAGCTGTAATATCTTACTATTCTCAATAAATGTGTTTTATTTTCCAATTCAACATGGCATGCACACAGACACACAAGATGATACACTGTCACAGACACAGGTATATGTTGACAGGCATACACAGGCTAAATTTGGTAAATGTGTATTTTTTCCTGTGACTCCTGCAGCCATGTACACGAATACAAGGGAAAGCCTCTATGGAATATCCTTTCAGATGACTGACTGTAATGTGACCTTCTCATGCATGTGTATGCAACAACCAGGATCATCCCATACATGTTTGCACATTTTTAGACAGAAGATTCCGGTTGATGTTAGAAGTCAATGATTGTTAGTTGACAAAAACAGAAGAGCATTTACAACAGAAAGGCCTACTAAGCCTTTAGAAGTCTTCAAAAAAATGATCTGTTTTGATATAAGTAGAACTATACAAATATAAGTAGCAGGTCATTTAACTCCTTCACATCCAAGAAGGAAATATTGGCTATGAGTAGACTACTGGGCTTCTATGCAGGCTGCAACACCATGTTCCAACGACTTGCATGGTACAGATAAAAGTGTAAATTTAAATAATTCTAATTGTTTTGGAATCAATGAACAGCAATCTTGACACAACATTACTTCTTTATTCTACGTTTGTATTAGCTATGCATTCCAAGTTTGCAATAAATCTTTTTATGCTTTTTTTTTTTGTTTAGTTTTTTTTTAACAAAGCAACATTAATAGGAAATGGATAACTAAGGAATATGTATTTATCAAAATGTATTTAAATGTATTAAATAGGTTCACTTAAATTTTTAATCTCATTGATTTTTTTTATTTTTAATATGTCACATCTAAAAATATATATTCAAATAAAACATCATATTATACTACCCAACATTAATAGATATGGATTCGTCTTTGTATGCTCCATGTATGTAAAAAATTTTATGAAATGGAATGCATGGTTTGGATATCCTTAATCTCACACATTCTAAAAGTATACCTTCTATAGTATACGTCCGTCCACTGTCTGTGTCTGTGTATGTGTAACTTAATTTAGCTGCTACTGTTAGAGTGGGTGATTTGTGTGAGTGTATACATGTAGATGGCAATGCTAATCCTAATAACCTGCTATATTTGTAAATAGTGATGTCGCGAACATAGAATTTTCGGTTCGCGAACGGCAGACGCGAACGTCCGCAAATGTTCGCGAACCGGCGAACCGTGCGAACCGTGCGAACCGCCATAGCCTTCAATAGGCAGGCGAATTTTAAAACCCACAATAGTGGTTGAAGGGGGGGAGGAGACCTACTCTCCTCCCCCCCGGCCCCCACCCCTGGGTTAGGGTGGGGGCCATAATGATAATGAGGGGGGGGAACCTACTGTCCTCCGCCCCCGGCCCCCACCCCTGTGCGGCGGGTGGGGGCCATAATGATAATGAGGGGGGGGCTACTGTCCCCCCCTGGCCCCCACCCCTGGGCGGCGGGTGGGGGCCATAAAGATAATGAGGGGGGGACCTACTGTCCTCCCCCTCTCCGGCCCCCACCCCTGTGCGGCGGGTGGGGGCCCTACAAATAACAATAAGGGTGGGACCTATTGTCCCCCCCGGCCCCCACCCCTGGGCGGTGGGTGGGGGCCCTAAAATTAACAATAAGGGGGGACCTATTGTCCCCCCCGGCCCCCACCCCTGGGCGGTGGGTGGGGGCCCTAAAATTAACAATAAGGGGGGGACCTATTGTCCCCCCCGGCCCCCACCCCTGAGCGGTGGGTGGGGGCCCTAAAATTAACAATAAGGGGGGGACCTATTGTCCCCCCCGGCCCCCACCCCTGAGCGGTGGTGGGGGCCCTAAAATTAACAATAAGGGGGGACCTATTGTCCCCCCCGGCCCCCACCCCTGAGCGGTGGGTGGGGGCCCTAAAATTAACAATAAGGGGGGACCTATTGTCCCCCCCGGCCCCCACCCCTGGGCGGTGGGTGGGGGCCCTAAAATTAACAATAAGGGGGGGACCTATTGTCCCCCCCGGCCCCCACCCCTGAGCGGTGGGTGGGGGCCCTAAAATTAACAATAATGGGGGGGACCTATTGTCCCCCCCGGCCCCCACCCCTGAGCGGTGGGTGGGGGCCCTAAATACAAAGGGAGGGGGGGTGCCCCTGTTAACCCTTCCCCCCCCAAAAAAAAAGATCTACCTACCTACCCCCCTCATCCTAAAAATAATGAGGGGGGGGACCTTTAACTAAAACCCTGTAAAAAAAAATAGATAAAAACAACTTACCATTTGATGTTTTCTTTCTTCTACAATCTTCTTTTTTCAGCCCCAAAAAAGGCCAAAAAAAAACCATAATAACCGACGCAATAAAAAAAAACAAAAAAAAACGACCGCACAAAAAAATAATCCATCTTCACCCATGGAGGGCTCCGCGCAGACTGAGCTCTGCAGGGCGGGGGAAGGCTTATAAAGCCTTGCCACGCCCTGCAATTAGGCTAAGAACACTCTGATTGGCTGGTGTAAGCCAATCAGAGTGCTCTTTGTCATTTTACACAGCGTGGGAAAATTTCAAAGAACTTTCCCACGCGTGTAAAATGACACAGAGCACTGCTATTGGATGGCTTGAAATCCATCCAATCACAGTGCTCTGTGTCATTTTACACAGCGTGTAAATTTTCCCAGGGTTACAGGGTTTTAGTTAAAGGTCCCCCCCCTCATTATTTTTAGGGTGAGGGGGGTAGGTAGGTAGATCTTTTTTTTTGGGGGGGGGAAGGGTTAACAAGGGCACCCCCCCTTTGTATTTAGGGCCCCCACCCACTGCTCAGGGGTGGGGGCTGGGGGGGACAATAGGTCCCCCCCTTATTGTTAAGTTTAGGGCCCCCACCCACCGCTCAGGGGTGGGGGCGGGTGGGGACAATAGGTCCCCCCCTTATTGTTAATTTTAGGGCCCCCACCCACCGCTCAGGGGTGGGGGCCGGGGGGGACAATAGGTCCCCCCCTTATTGTTAATTTTAGGGCCCCCACCCACCGCTCAGGGGTGGGGGCTGAGGGGGACAATAGGTCCCCCTAATTGTTATTTTTAGGGCCCCCACCTGCCGCTCAGGGGTGGGGGCCGGGGGGGACAATAGGTCCCCCCCTAATTGTTATTTGTAGGGCCCCCACCCGCCGCTCAGGGGTGGGGGCCGGGGGGGACAATAGGTCCCCCCCTAATTATTTGTAGGGCCCCCACCCGCCGCTCAGGGGTGGGGGCCGGGGGGGACAATAGGTCCCCCTTATTGTTAATTTTAGGGCCCCCACCCGCCGCTCAGGGGTGGGGGCCGGGGGGGGACAATAGGTCCCCCCTAATTGTTATTTTTAGGGCCCCCACCCCGCCGCTCAGGGGTGGGGGCCGGGGGGGGGGACAATAGGTCCCCCCTAATTGTTATTTTTAGGGCCCCCACCCGCCGCTCAGGGGTGGGGGCCAGGGGGGGACAATAGGTCCCCCCCTAATTGTTATTTGTAGGGCCCTCACACGCCGCTCAGGGATGGGGGCCGGGGGGGGGACAATAGGTCCCCCCCTTATTGTTCATTTTAGGGCCCCCACCCGCCGCTCAGGGGTGGGGGCCGGGGGGACAATAGTTCCCCCTCTTATTGTGATTTTTAGGTCCCCCACCCCGTTTTGTTTTTTTTTAACAGTGAGCAGCCACAGGCTGCTCACTGTTTAATAGACATGCCCCTACTCGCGGTATTGCGAGTAGGGGCACAATTTACTAATACTAAGTAATTTTTACTTAGTATTAGTAAATTAATAGGGGGCGGACCGAACATCGCATATGTTCGCCCGCCGCTAAGTTCGCCGGGAACTATTCGCTGGCGAACAGTTCGGTACATCACTATTTGTAAATATGAGCTAAAGAGAGAATGTATAAAGGATGAAATATGGTACAATCTAGTTACAAGCATTAGAAAGAAATGTACAGGGTGTTTCATACAAAACTATTTGTATTCCTATAAACCTGTTTGTGTGCAAAAAGAGCAACAGAGAAATATTTTAACTTGACATCAAATTACCAAGAAAATCCATCAACATTAGCATTCAACATTATTCCCTATTACCTGGCCATAGCCATGGCAGCACAACAATGGGGTAGCTCCCAAATTAGAAAGGAACCTGTTTAAAATAAAAAAGTATTAATATCTCCTCTTATCCTACCTACATTCTGTCCTTTTACTGGCATGGACAGTTTTGAGCTTCAGGCTCTTTCCAGGAAAGAACTGTTCCTGATTTTTCATTGTGACAGAGTCATTTTAAGAACTGTTCCAGAACTCAGGCCAAACGTTTAGTCTGCCTTTCGTTTGAATGAGGAAACAGTTCTTCTAGCACTAGGATCATTGCAGCAGGACATGGGGAATGAAACAGAAAAAATATACATTGACACACCTTCATCATGGAGTTCCTCATTTAGTCTGTTTGTGTTCCCCAACAGAACTAGGAGAGACTTACAAGCATCTAAGGAGACTATCAGCATATTGATATGGGCATCTTGAGTTTCTCTTCCTGAATGACCTAAGGCTCACTCTACCAGATACCTCTGAGCATCTTGGGCAGCTGCCTCCAGAGTACCTTCAGACATGATCTGCAAAGCTGCCACTTGAGCTTCTATCAATACATGTATTAAACTTTCCCAGCTTCATCTTAGAGCTTCTAAGTTTGATGAGTTTGGTAAAAGTGTTTTGTCTGTGGCTAATATTTGATAGGTGAATTTATATGTTTTTGCACATTTCATTTTTAATATACATTTTGGCATATGTTTTGTGGTTTTGCGGTTTTGCTGTATTCTTACCCTTTCTTGGTCATTCCCTGGGTATTACCCATTGTTGTGCTGCCATGGTTATGGCCAGGAAAGAAATGTAATAATACTTATTGTAATTTTCATTTTCTGATCAAAGGTCCTGCCCTTGGGATATTGCATCTCACTAAGACTGAGTAGGAGAGGTAGGAGGTGGTCCGTATACCTTTTATTTTAATTAGGTTCCTGTCTAATTGAGGATGAGAAAATTACGGTAAGCATGATTGTGTGTATGTATATATATATATATATATATATATATATATATATATATATATATATATTAGGCACAAATACACAAATAGATCAATTGGATAAAAAAGTAAACATTTGCATTTTTTTCCAACTTTATTCAGTTACCTAATTCACTTTTTACTTAATACAAATAAAAATGGATTGTAAGGATACCAATAAAAATGAATCTAAAATGTCTCCACTGTATGTAGAAATATGCAAATCCACAATTAAGGCATGACTTTCTGGTTTATTGTCTTTCCATTTTGATCATGAGGCTTATTTAAGCTGTATTTATTGTGCTATGTTTCAGTTTGTTTGTGTCTACAAAAATGCACCTATTAACCATTCAGAATCAATTGCATCACTGCTTTATATTAACCAACAATGCAATCTAAACTCTAATATTATAATAAATGAAGACAATTGGATTAAACGGGTAATACAAAGAAAATGACTTTGCATCTTTTATTGAATGCACACATCAACCCAATGATCATTATCATTGTTGTGTGTGACCTTTTTAATTTAGAATCTGTTGAACATTGGCACAGAGGTATGTTGCCACATTAGGTTTTGCATAAATGCTTTAATACATTGCTTTTACTTTGCTTTTTTGCATGAAATGATTGCTTTAGGTTATTTCAAAGTGGAAATTTTCTTATGATTCAGCATTCATTTGTGTTTACGAGAGAGATTAGAATTGCTGGTGTGAGTCACAACTATTGTCATTTGTTATCTGTTAATGTTTAGATCATCCATGGTCCAAGATGTTCTCCTACAGATACAAAATTCATGCCCATCAAAGTAATTGTCAAACAGGCTAGCAGATAACCCCACCACCATATGTAACGCTCAAAACTGAGGTTGTTTTGTTAAAAATCAGTGTTTTTTTCTTATCAAGAAATGTGATGCCTTTATTGATTGAGTCATTAAGTTTATTCTCGTTAGATATACTATATAAATAAACATAAAGAACTTGCCTTAAAAAATATACTATATATTCTTAAGATGGACAGCAGGTAAAATAGACTACGCACGGAAATGGGATCTTTGCTTATGCATAAGAAGTAGTCATTCACTAATTTGGGCCAAGTGGCAGTAATTAGGCAATTCAACTCAAATAGCCAGTCTGTGTACGTGTGAAAAAGTCCTTAACAAATTGCATTTATGCCAGATGATCTTAATATCATCAGTCTATAGCAGAGGTCCTCAAACTCCGGCCCCCCAAATATTGCAAAACTACAACTCCCATGATTCTCTGGCTATCTATGCAATTCAAAGAATCATGGGAGTTGTTGTTCAGCAACATCTGGGGGGCCGGAGTTTGAGGACCCCTGGTCTACAGGAATCAGCTTTATTATGCGATTGGTCTTTGGCTAATTTTAGAAGTGTGGCAAAGTAATTTTTATGGGGGAGAATAGTTGCTTTTTTGCATCTCCCATGTTAAAAAACAAAAAAAACTTTTTGGGTTGTGTCACAAATCACCAGTGTACAAGGTTCCTTGAGACTCGCTGTGACTCACTCTTGGTTTTGGAGTTCTAAGACAACTTCTGGAGAGATAGCAGTAGTATAAGTTAACTTTATTTGCATACTTTCTACCTGTTTACCGATGGTTATAAATTTTTTTATCAAATGTATTGTGTGTTTTGTGGTATTTTTTTATTTTTTATTTTTTTTTATCGTGTGCATTGAGAACTATTGCATGGTACTCCCAGAAATCTTGGCTAGTCAGTCAAGATTTATTTAACTGGCCCATCTAGGAACCACTGCTTGTACAATGTTTATCTTGCTTATGGTGCTTGGAAGCTTTTAAAAAACAAAAAAAAAGAACTTACTTTTAAGTAAGTATTTTTGCTGTTTTCATTCTTTTAATCTTTATATTCATCACTGATCATTGAGCAAGACCTGTGTGGCATGCTCACATGCAGGTCCTATAAGTGAAAAGTACTCATTTGGATGTTGTGAGTAGGATACCCTTACCCTCGAGTATGAAGAACAAGGAATTAAAAGATAGCACCATAATGCCAACAATAAGCTGAGGTGGTCATGGTCCACGGGTTTCTCTGTTAAATGAATCTTGACTCATTAGCCAACATTCTCCAGGAACAGTAGATAAAAAAAAAATAGATGTCAATATGTGATATTTATCACTACTCCAAACATGTTTTGTGACATGTTTCTAGCAGGGGAAGGGGTAAAAATTCCTATTTCTCCACACAAAACATAAAATAATTATACAACTCCTACTTAGCACCACCAGCCTAGTGTGAAAAGCTGCCACCACCAAAACAATTTATAAATAAAGTGGCTTGGATCTACAAACTTAGATTAACAACCCACAAAACTCAATTAACCACCATATCTATGCTACTGGAAACACTAATCAATTGGTCTCTTTAGGTAATGTGATTCTTTACCATACAAAGGCAGAACTTCATAAAGGAATATATGTTATGAACAAAATAGTCCCAGTGCATACAAAAGAAAAATAGATGACAAACACATCGTCTATACCAACAACAGTTAAAAAAAAAAAAAAAAAAAAAAAAAAAAAGGAGACATTAACAGAAAAATCCTAACTACTCACCCAGCTGTTACACTAATGGTATTTTCTGTTTGGGGAAACACAGATAGAACATGAGCACCCACCCAAATTAAATTTGAAAACCAAGATAAACACATTAGCTCATGTCAGGATCGGGACAGGGATCCAACACGCAGAGTACAAAGAGTAGCAGATACGTATACCGGACCTTAGAATGGCCGGACTTAACGTAATACTACGTATAGAATGGTCAGGGACAAGCCGAGGTCGAGGGAACGAGAAGACAGGTAAGCGAGAGACAAGCCGGGTCAAGGATAACAGAGAAGACAGGTAAGTAATAACAAAGCCGGATCAGAACCAAAAGACAGGAGAATACAAGAGCACTGTGTGACTAGGCTGGCTAGAACCACGACAGGGCAATGAGCAAATGCTGAGAGCTCCCTTAAATACCCTGGTTCTAGAGACTAATCACGCCTCCGCCGAGATCTGATTCGTGTCCGGGATTTGACTGACAGGTCGGGCTAGAATAGCGTCATGACGTCGACTATTGAGCGTCACGTTACAAAAAGGCATAGTTCTCTCGCGGCCGGCGTTTACATGCGCGAGGGGACCGCGAGGAATGGGAGAATCATGCCGTCTGGATGGAGAAACGTCTAAGTCTCTACCCGTCTCAGGGGTAGAGACTACAGGTACCCTGACAGTACCCCCCCTCTCAGAAACGCCCACCGGGCGGAAGGAACCGGGACGAGATGGAAAGCGGGAATGAAAAGCCCTGCGAAGACGAGGAGCATGGACATCCTCCTGTGGTACCCAGGTCCTCTCTTCTGGACCATATCCCTTCCAGTCAACCAGGTATTGAATTTTCCCCCAGGAGATTCGAGAATCGATGATGGAGTTGATTTCGTACTCCTCCTGACCCTCAACCTGAACAGAGTGAGGAGAGGAGACCTTGGAGGAGAATCTGTTACAGATCAGGGGTTTTAGCAAGGAAACATGAAAGGAATTAGGAATACGTAAGGCAGAGGGGAGCGCTAGGCGATACGCAACAGGATTAATTCGATTCAGGATCCTATAGGGTCCAATGTAGCGAGGAGCGAATTTCATAGACGGTACTTTCAAACGAATGTTTCTAGTACTCAACCATACCCTATCACCAGAGACAAAACTAGGAGCCGGCCTTCTGCGTTTGTCAGCGTGTTTTTTATACAGTATAGAATTATGTAGGAGAATTTGTCGAGTCTGATCCCACAACTTCTTCAGATTGGCAACATGAGTATCAACCGACTGTACCCCCTGGGAAGAAGGAGCCGACGGAAGAATGGAAGGATGAAAACCATAATTCATGAAAAAGGGGCTAGAGCGAGTTGAATCGCAAACAAGATTATTGTGTGCGAACTCTGCCCAAGGAATCAGACCGACCCAATCGTCCTGGTGTTCAGAAACAAAACAACGCAGATATTGTTCAATCTTTTGATTGGTACGTTCAGCGGCTCCGTTAGACTGAGGGTGATAAGCAGAAGAAAAATTCAATTTAATGCCTAGTTGAGAACAGAATGATCTCCAGAAACGTGAAACAAACTGGGAACCTCTATCAGAAGTAATCTCGGAAGGTATCCCATGTAAGCGAAAGATCTCTTTAGCAAAAATCTCCGCTAATTCAGGTGAAGTCGGAAGTTTAGGTAAAGGCACGAAATGAGCCATCTTGGTAAACCTATCCACCACTGTGAGAATAACAGTGTGCTTTTTCGAAACAGGCAAATCTACAATAAAATCCATCGCCCAACAGGACCAAGGTTTTTCTGGAAATTCCAGGGGATGTAAGAGACCACAAGGAAGCGAATGAGGTAGTTTAGTCTTAGTACAGACCTCACAGGCTCCGATAAAATCCTTAATATCCCTCCGTAAAGAAGGCCACCAGAAATCCTTAGAGATCAAGGAATATGTTTTGCGAACGCCCGGATGACCAGCCACCTTACTCTCGTGAAGACACTGTAAGAGCTCCAGTTGGAGTTCAGGAGGAACGAAGTGTCTAGACGCAGGAGTCAGTCTAGGTGCCAGATGCTGCAAGCTCCTGATCTGATCCAGAAGCGGAGAATGGATTTTGAGAGTTGTGTTAGCGATGATGTTACACTTAGGTACTATAGAGGATAAAACCGGCTCAGATATGGCAGAAGGTTCATGTTGGCGAGACAAGGCATCAGCTTTAGAATTCTTAGAACCAGGCCTATATGTGAGTATGTAATTGAAGTGAGTGAGGAATATAGACCAACGGGCCTGTCTCGATGATAATCGTTTAGCCTCCCCAATATAGGATAAGTTTTTATGATCCGTCAAAATGGTAACAGGATGCAAAGTCCCCTCCAATAGATGTCTCCACTCCTTTAAAGCCATGATAACCGCTAGGAGTTCCCTGTCACCAATGTCATATCTGCTCTCAGTACCCGATAATTTTTTGGAAAAATACCCACATGGATGTAATGGTTTATCCACACCCAACCTTTGGGACAGGATGACACCTATACCCGTCTCAGAAGCGTCAACTTCGAGTAGGAAAGGCAGAGTAGTATCAGGGTGAACTAAAATTGGTGCGGAAGCAAACAGCTCCTTGAGAGTCTTAAAAGCCAGAAGTGCTTCAGTAGACCAATTCTTAGTGTCAGCCCCTTGTCTGGTCATATTGGTGATAGGAGCAATAATAGAGGAGTAACCCTTAATGAAACGTCTGTAGTAATTAGAGAAACCAATAAATCTCTGAATGGCCTTGAGAACCTTAGGTAAAGGCCAATCTAAAATGGATTGGAGTTTCTCCGGATCCATTTCAAACCCCTCTCCCGAAATCACGTAACCAAGAAAGGTAGTCTGGGATTGGTCAAAGCTACATTTCTCTAATTTGCAGTACAAGCCATGTTGAAGAAGTTTGTGCAAAACCCTTCTGACCTGTCCGTGGTGAGTCTCAATCTCCCTGGAATGTATAAGTATATCATCGAGGTATACAATAACACAGTCATGTTGAAACTCCCTAAGAACTTCATTAATTAGATCCTGAAATACCGCCGGAGCATTACAGAGACCAAAAGGCATTACAGTATACTCATAGTGCCCATAACGAGTATTGAACGCAGTCTTCCACTCGTGTCCCTGCTGAATTCTCACCAAGTTATAAGCACCTCTGAGGTCTAACTTAGTGAAAATCTTGGAACCCTTTAATCGATCAAAAAGCTCGGTGATCAAGGGGATCGGATAGGCATTTCTAATGGTTATCTTGTTCAAACCTCGGTAGTCAATGCAAGGTCTTAAAGAACCATCCTTCTTTTTAACAAAAAAAAATCCAGCCCCAGCAGGGGAGGAGGATCTCCTAATGAACCCTTTGTCTAGGTTTTCACGAATATACTCCTCTAAGACTAAGTTCTCATTCGTAGACAAAGGGTATACATGGCCCCTGGGAGGCATAGTATCAGGAAGTAAATTAATTTTGCAATCAAAAGGCCTGTGTGGTGGTAAGGTATCAGCCTTTCCTTTGTCAAATACCGCCTTTAAATCTACAAGGACGGTATCTGTACTTTGGTAGAGTCGGTAGAGTTATTAAGTGTGTTAACAATACAAAGGGGTGACACTCTCTTTAAACATCTCTCTTGACAACCCTGACCCCACGAGACTATTTCCCCTGATTTCTAATCTATAATGGGGTTATGTCTCTTCAGCCAGGAGTATCCCAGGACTATGGGAACAGAAGGAGATGAAATGAGTAGTAGAGATATCTCCTCCTTGTGTAGAATACCAGTAGTTAAGTTAAGAGGTGTAGTCTCCCGGAAAATCACAGGCTCAACTAAAGGTCTACCATCTATGGCCTCAACAGCCAAAGGTGTCTTCCTTAACTGGGATGGGATAGCGTGTTTGGTGAGAAAAACTTGGTCGATAAAGCTCTCAGCAGCTCCGGAGTCTATCAATGCCACAGTCTCTAAAGTTCCCTTCTCCCAAGTTAAAGAGACAGGTAATAGAAGCCTGTGTTCTTTGTAGTTATGAGTAGAGGACAAAATAGAAACACCCAAGGCCTGTCCTCTAGAGAAACTTAGGTGCGAGCGTTTCCCGGGCGATTGGGACAATTCAAACGTAAGTGACCTCTGACTCCACAATACATACACAGTCCCTCCCTTCTCCTGTACTGTCTCTCCTCTTCTGAGAGGCGAGTAAGGCCTATCTGCATAGGTTCTGGAAACTGTGGAGTTTTGGTTTCAGGACTTTGAAATGAAGAAGCTAGTCTAAAGGAAGGTCTACCGGTTCTATCTCGAGTGTTCTGCCTCTCTCTTAGACGTTCGTCAATGCGAGAGATAAAGGAAATTAAGTCCTCCAAATTCTCGGGAAGCTCTCTCGTCGCTACCTCGTCAAGTATTACATCGGATAATCCGTTTAAAAATACGTCTATATAAGCCTGTTCATTCCACTTAACCTCTGCCGCCAAAGACCTGAACTCTAGTGCGTAATCCACAAGTGTTCGGTTCTCTTGTCTAAGGCGCAACAGTAATCTAGCTGCATTGACCTTTCTGCCAGGGGGGTCAAAAGTTCTTCTAAAAGCAGCGACAAAGGCATTATAGTTATAGACTAACGGATTATCATTCTCCCACAACGGATTAGCCCATCTCAGAGCCTTCTCAATGAGTAAGGTGATAATAAATCCCACCTTTGCCCTATCAGTAGGGTAGGAACGGGGTTGTAGCTCGAAATGGATACTGATCTGGTTCAAAAAGCCACGACACCTTTCAGGAGAACCAGCATAATGTACAGGTGGGGTAACTCGGGAAGAAGCACCTACAGTGGCTACCTCTAGCCCTGAACTCACAGGAGGAATAGAAGTGTTACGCATCTCCTCAGGTGAATTATTAGGACGTGATAGTAACGCCTGTAGTGCTAGTGCCATCTGATCCATTCTATGATCCATGGCGTCAAACCTAGGATCCGGAGAACCAAGCTGACAGTTTGTACCTGCAGGATCCATTGGCCCTGTCGTAATGTCAGGATCGGGACAGGGATCCAACACGCAGAGTACAAAGAGTAGCAGATACGTATACCGGACCTTAGAATGGCCGGACTTAACGTAATACTACGTATAGAATGGTCAGGGACAAGCCGAGGTCGAGGGAACGAGAAGACAGGTAAGCGAGAGACAAGCCGGGTCAAGGATAACAGAGAAGACAGGTAAGTAATAACAAAGCCGGGTCAGAACCAAAAGACAGGAGAATACAAGAGCACTGTGTGACTAGGCTGGCTGGAACCACGACAGGGCAATGAGCAAATGCTGAGAGCTCCCTTAAATACCCTGGTTCTAGAGACTAATCACGCCTCCGCCGAGATCTGATTCGTGTCCGGGATTTGACTGACAGGTCGGGCTAGAATAGCGTCATGACGTTGACTATTGAGCGTCACGTTACAAAAAGGCATAGTTCTCTCGCGTCCGGCGTTTACATGCGCGAGGGGACCGCGAGGAACGGGGGAATCATGCCGTCTGGATGGAGAAACGTCTAAGTCTCTACCCGTCTCAGGGGTAGAGACTACAGGTACCCTGACAGCTCATCAGCATTCACAGATTTTGTACCTTCTTTCCTTAACTCTTATTTCTAAGCCAGCCCGTAAGGTGGTATAGGGCGGATTGAAGGCATAATATCAGGTTCCGGTTTCCGGCGGGACTGAAAGGAAGTGTGCACACTATTGTGTGCACACTTCCTTTCAGTCCTGCCAGAAACCGGAACCTGAAATTGAAGTTCCAGTACCGCGGTGCGCACTGTGAAGCCGGCCCACACTTCAAGACAGGTAAGTAATTATGGGACAAGAGGGAAAGTGCACTAGAGGACACTATGGGAGGGGGGGGGGAGAATACTATGGAAAGGAGGGAACACTATGGGATGAGGGGGGGAACACTATGGGATGAGGGGGGGAACACTATGGGAGGGGGAGGAGAATACTATGGGAGGGGGGGAGAATACTGTGGGAGGGGGGAGAATACTATGGGAGGGGGGAGAATACTATGGGAGGGGGGGAGAATACTATGGGAGGGGGGGGAATAATATGGAAAAGGGGGGGACACTATGGGATGAGGGGGCGGGGGGGAATACTATGGGAGGGGGGGAAATTTCCTGGAATTTCCTTCTGAAAATGAGGTGCATGTTATACCCTGGTGCGTGTTATATGCTGATAAATGCGGTATTTATATCAGGAGGCCTGGTTATTCACTTGACTGCTAATTGTGACAATTGTCTCTTGACTGCTAATGGTGACTTTGCATATTAAAAGGGTCCACTATCTGTGAGGATATATAAGCAAATGGCATGGTATTCATCTAGTCTAATAAAGGTAGACTTACAGGCAATTTGCGTGCACATTTTTCCACCTAGCAGAGGAACATGGTCCGAGTGTCAGCTTAAAAAAGAGGAATTCTGGGGGGCGGAGCCTGAACGCCGATGGAGCAAGACGTGTGAGGCCTGAGCTCTCCCGTCCACGAGCCGCAATCAGCCAACATCTGCACCTTATCCCGGCCATCCACCCGCACAAAAGGGGTAAACGCTACCCACAGCACCCCCCGATCAATACCGCCATGGGAGGAATAAAAAAAAAAAAAGATACTCCCGTATCGGTGGCATCAATGTTCCGCGCCACCAGGGAACAGGGGCGGCCATCTTTAACCCAGGAGGCCCAAGAATCCAGAGCTGAAACGGACGACAGTGAAGCCCCTGACAGAGAAGCAGCCTCCAACTACCGCACACCGCGAGAGCCGCTTACCAAAGCCGACCTCCGCCAAATGCTGCAAGATGCCACGGCGGACATAAAAGCACACACAGCCGCAGAACTAGAACGGCACATCTCAGGCCTAAAAGAAGAAGTGGAGGCCCTGAATAACCGCACAGCCCAGGCAGAAGCTGACATCACACAAATTAAAGTGAACACCACCCAGCACAAGCAAGATATATTTTACCTAAGTGATAAAATACAATTCCTTGAAGACAGTCTGGAAGACTTGAACAACCGTTCCCGCAGGAACAACATTAGAATAAGAGGTATGCCAGAAACAGTTGACACTGACGCCATATTACCCACGCTGCAAGATCTGTTTAGATCCCTGCTCCCGAACTCCTCAGACCAAGACAGGGAGATAGACAGGGCACACAGGGCCCTACGACCTGTAGCCCTCAACCCATCAATCCCTAGAGACATTATTGTCCGCCTCCTACACTTTGCCACGAAAGAAAAACTCATGGCGGCAGCCAGAACCACACAACCGAAACATGGGACTCACATACTCGCCTTCTTCCAGGACCTAGCCCCCACCACATTGAGAAAAAGAAGGGACTTAAAACCTCTCACCACAGCACTAACCCAACAAGGTTTAAGATACAGATGGGGTCACCCCTTTAAACTTCAAGTACGCGTGGGAGAACAGGAACATGTCCTACACCACCCAGCTGCAATGGAAGATTTTGCAGCTGCCCTGGGAATACAGCTCACCACCATACCACCACCAAGAGACCGCCGCAACAACAACGGAACCGGAGCGGCCCAAGCGACTGAACGCCCGCAACAGACACACCGACACCAAACCAAGAATGGGCCAACCGGGACGGCCAACTGGACCAACGTGACCTGAACTCAACCCACACGGCCCTTGGACTCTCATTTTACCCAGCGGACTCTACCGCTATAAACCAAACGAGGACTCAGGCTTGTATACACTAACACGTTGCAATGTTGATATGTTGAAATGTTTTACTGTTTTACTGTCTTGCTAAATACGCTAATTTCTGTTAGGATGTTATTGTGGGAGAAATCAGGCAGACACGCTTGCACACAAGACAGGCCGAACCAGGGAACTATAACTAAGCTGCCAATGCCATAGAAAATCCCCGTCCCTCCCCTTCTTCTACTACTCTCACAATCCCCCATGACACTATACTACCTAAATGACGAGGGCATGGCGGTAGCTAATATTGCCCAACCAGCTACAGCATAATTTGCCACCACAGCGAACAGGCCCACCCCGCAACACAGTTCAACACTTAAACTTTACCGCTAGACATCTACAGAACTAGGAGGCCGAAACACGCCGTACCACTATACGCTATCCTTAACATGGCATTTCTATGTTATTACGCTCTCCCCCCTATATTAAGCCAAAGGTAACAATTAGCGCTGTACCCCCTATGCCAGGACTCGGATACCACTGCTGTACAGCCCCCCCTATTATATGGTAAACTGAGGTACAAAGACTAATGGACACTCCCCTCACCCAGCGGATCCCACCGCTGTAACCCAGGCCTGTGAAATCTTTAAAACAAAAAACCCAAGGACAAGAAGGGAAAAAAAAAAAAAAAACGATAAACAAAAAAAGAAAAAAAACAACAAAAAAGGAAAAAAGAAATTGTTTGCATAGTTGATATGTTTTACTGTTTTATTGTTTGCATTCACCTCTACTATGATGTCCATCTGGGAGATTGCTAACTGGCGCACTAACATATAAAACTCGCCAAGTAACGTTGCTTTCCCTTAACTAGGACTCAGGTGTGACAATGGACACCCCTATCCCGACCCGAATGGTACTGAAGTTATACTAAACAGCCTCCCCCCCACCAAGACATGGGTAATCACGCGTAATGTCCTCCTCTTTTTGAGACACTGGAGGGACAGGGCAATGCCCCCCCCATCATCAGGGCACTAAAGTCACTAAGCACCACTCTCCCCTGGCGAAGACTTAACTGTCAAATCGCACAGCTCTCCCACTACCACAGCGTAACTGTTAAAATGCGCTGTTCCCCAGTCACCCTGGCAAAGCGGTTACATCACACTGACCGCCTCTTACTTAGGCACAGGCAATACCAAACCACAACTGGTAATCTCAACTAATGTCATGCATATTCTTTCCGCAGAATCCCGGAACCCTAAGTGCCACCCCAACCACTAGGACATAGCGACTCGACAAATGACCGCGACTAAGGTAGCGCACTCACGGCTCGAAGGGGACGGGAGGCAAGGTTCACTCCCCCTCCGGACACCTCCGATCCGACTCACACAACCTACTCGTGACAACCCCCCAATAACGGCCGAACCTGCTCCCCCCCCCATCGGGACAGCAGACCACCCACGAGGGAACAGGAACAGGACTGCAACGACACGCAGGTACCTACACCCCCTCAATCTCCGCCCCCGCCACACCTGGCAGCTTTAGTATAAGACCAGGAAACACCAAACCCTCACCCCTACCAGGAGGCGAACCCCTGACCTCTCACACAAAAGGACCTGACTCCCCTACCATAACAACCAACACAGATACAGACAACACTTCCACTCAAGAACCACACATACAACCCCTCCGACCCACTCCACACACAACGAGAAGACATGAACACCAAACTGACATGCGTATCTATCAACTGCAAGGGCCTCAACAACCCCGCAAAAAGACATAAACTAATGAGATGGGCAAACCGTACAAACGCAGACATTATATTATTGCAAGAAACCCACTTCACACAGGCCAAACCATTTCACCTCATTAATAGACACTACAGAGAATGTCACACGGCAAACTCCCCCACGACCAAACAAAATGGAGTTGCTATCCTGATGCGAAAAACTTGCCCACTCAACACCAAACAGATACTGAAGGACCCACAAGGTAGATTCATCACACTCACGGGCCAAGCAGGTCACACCCGTTACGCCATAACCTCACTATATGCACCGAACACCCCGGATAAAAACTTCTGGGACACGTTCCAAGCACACTTAGCCTTAACCCCAGGCCACCTCAAAATCGTAGGCGGCGACTGCAACGCCACGCTATCACCGACGGTAGACAGACTACGAACCCAAACCCTTCCGAACCCAACACCCAAAATAGACAGACTACTACAAGACTTCGTGCTCAGACAGGGACTTGTAGACGTATGGCGCCTGCTCCACCCAACCACTAGGGATTACACATTCTACTCCCACCCCCATAACTCGTACTCTCGCATTGACCTATTTCTGATATCACCCCCCCTTACTCACATGACCCAAGCGGCTGACGTAGGCAACATCACGTGGTCGGACCACGCGGACATTACACTATCAATCAAGGTCCCAGACGTAGCAAAACCATGGTCCTGGAAACTCAACCCCACACTACTACACAATCCGTCGATAACGGAAGCTATCCTAACTGAACTGACGAACTACTTCACGCTAAATACACCCACGGCACCCTCACCAGGCATACTATGGGCAGCCCACAAGACGGTCCTGAGGGGGAAAATCATAAGCCTAGCATCGCACTTGAAAAAAACTCAACTAGCAGAGTTAGCAACAGCCCTAACAAACCTTAGGACCCTAGAAGCAAGCCACAAACAAAACCCCACGCAAGACATCCTCACAAAAATAACAGACTGCCGCACCGAAATTAAGAACTTCATGACCAGAGACACACACAAAGCCATGCAATGGACAAGACAGACCTACTATGAAAAATCTAATAAGGCCGACACCCTACTAGCCAGGAAACTGAGAAACAGGGCGGACCGAAAACAAATAGACACAATACTATCACCGGACGGCACCAAACACCACACGCCATCTAAAATTGGGGAGGTCTTCCAAAAATACTTTTCCACATTATACGACCACAGCCCCAACACCAGACTAAATCCCGAACTAACTAAACAAACCATAACCGAATACCTACAGAAGATACCCTTACCAGCCTTAAAAACGGAAGCAATAACCAAAATCGGCCAACCAGTCACCGTCGAAGAAATCGCCAAGGCTATCAAAAACACTAAACCCAACAAAAGCCCGGGCCCAGATGGCTTCACGGGACTATATTACAAAACCTTCCCTGCCATCCTTCTCCCCCACCTTTGCAACCTCTTTAACGCAATACTACAGGGGAACCCCATACCTCCCGACATCCTAAGAGCAAACGTGTGCCTCCTTCCCAAACCAAATAAAACCCACCTAGACCCAGGCCACTACAGACCGATCTCCTTACTTAACGTTGACTTAAAACTACTGACCAAGCTACTCGCAGACAGGATAAACCCCCACATACACAAACTTATACACCCTGACCAAGTGGGCTTCATACCCTTTAGACAGGCGTACGACAACACAAGACGGACCTTTGACCTCCTATGGACGACCTCACACAGACGAATCCCCACCCTATTCCTATCCCTAGATGCCGAAAAGGCATTTGACCGACTACTATGGCCTTTCCTTTTCGCCACCCTGCACAAATTCCGGTTCCCAGACCCAATCTTGAATGCGCTCAACACTTTATATTCCGCACCGGTAGCAAACCTCCTCATCCCAAATGCTCAACCCCCCTCTTTTCGCATCTTCAACGGGACGAGACAGGGCTGCCCCCTCTCCCCACTCCTGTTCGCCCTTTCATTAGAACCCCTACTCCAGGCCCTACGCCTAGACCCAACAATAAAGGGAGTACACATCAGAGACGAAGACTATAAAGTGGCAGGCTATGCAGACGACCTACTCCTCTCCATCACAGACCCGACAAACTCACTCCCACCCCTACTACACACCATACATGAATACGCACAGGTCTCAGGCTATCGCCTTAACCTAGACAAAACGGAAGCACTCCCAGTACAAATACCCCAGGAGGAGCTAGACACTCTAAAAATAACATACCCATTCCGCTACAACACCACGCACATACACTATCTAGGTGTCGACTTACCAATAGATGTCTCCCAGACATACCGACTCAATTATTCCCCCCTACTGCTAAAAGCGACGGCCGACCTGAAGTCATGGGAATCCCACTCTATCTCTTGGCTAGGAAGAGTAGCATGTATAAAAATGAACCTCCTACCGAGGTTTTTATACTTATACCAGACGCTACCAGTTCAAGTAGTCATAAAAGACTTTAAACTATTACAAACGCAAATAGATCGCTTCATCTGGGCCAATAAGCGAGCCAGGATACGAAGAGACATTCTCTACCTCCCGACACGATCCGGAGGACTTGGCCTACCCCACTTTCTCCATTATTTCCATGCAGCACAACTTGCGCAGATCAAGGCACTGCACGCCCCCATAGGGATGAAAAGATGGGTAGACCTTGAACATAACCTGTTTGGCCAAGATTTCCCCTCCCTCTATATATGGGTCCCAAAACAAGCAAGACCACGACCCCCACCCACCACACCAGCACTTGACACCTCCATTACACTCTGGAACAAACTCTCAGTAAAACATGCACTCACAACGAACCCCTCGCCCCTGACACCAATCCTGAGAAACGAACACTTCATACCGGGCATGACCCCAAAAAGACTTCGCTCACTACGAAGACAATGACCTTGTCAGAACATACCAATTCTTTCGGAACCAAAAAATCATTGCATTCGCAGACTTACCTCAAACCAGACCACTCACCACACACGACTTCTTCCGCTACCTGCAAATCAAAAACCTCCTAGACACCCCCTCATATAAACAAGCTGGACTTACACCCCTCACAGCCTTCGAACAGGCGTGTATCCATGCCCCCATACAAAAAAGCCAGATCTCCACAACATACACACAACTGCTCAAAACGACAAGGACCCGACCACCAGGGTATGTCATAGCATGGGAAAGGGATCTGGGACCACCCGCAGATCCTACAGACTGGAACGCTATATGGGAAGCCACAGCGACAGTAACAATATGTGTAACACATAAAGAGCAGGCATACAAAACCATGATGCGCTGGTACCACACACCGCTAAAACACAAACAAATGGGACTCTCCACATCAGATAGATGCTGGAAGGGGTGCGGCCAACAAGGAACGTACTATCACATGTGGTGGGAATGCCCATACATCGCACAAATCTGGACTGACATAGTGGCCCTGGCCTCAAGAGTCCTACACGACACCATCCCAAGGGACCCGTGGCTGTGGCTACTATCCAAACCACTAGAGGGCACACCACGAGCTCATAACAAACTACTGGCCAAACTAGCCTTAGCCACTAGGAGAGCCATAGCCTCCCACTGGGGTGCACCCACAACCCCATCACTCACCGACATAAAAAAAAAAAATGAACGAAGCCAGATCCATGGACAATCTATCAGCACTCATTCACGACACCATAACTCACTGTGATAAAATATGGGACCTGTGGCTCATGGAACCTACCACCGCCACTTAGGGGATATACCTATGGTTATTAAAAAATTAAACACTAGACAGTAAGACTAGTCAACTCGCTCCCCTACTTTTGTACAATCATACGACCTGGCTGTTCTTAAATGTAGACCCACATTTTGAGTCAACACCAACAAACTACACAACCTACAGGTCAGGGACGCCTATCCCTCCCCCCCTCCCCCCCCCCCCGACGACCCCACCGGAGACTCCAAAGTAGGGAGCCCCCGAAGTACGCCCCATTCTCGAAATGGGCTTCATCCCCTAACATCCTTTACGTTTTATTTACTGTTCCTTGTACCGCAACAAGGAAATCTAACTGTACATATAAGCTTGTTCATACTTACTGTTGTTTTTTGTTCGCTCAAAATGTTTAAAAATTTGTCTGGACAGAACCCCATACGAAAACATAACGCTGCAACACCAGATAACTACTCTACTAATATATGCCTCTCTGTATTACAATGTTTTTTCTTTTTGAAATGGTTACACTTTGGCTTTTGCATAAGCCCACACAGTATCTTTTGTGCAACATTCATGTCCATGTGAACTTTGTCAAATGTACAACGAAGAATATATATGAAACAAAAAAAAAAAAAAAAATATCGGCAAGACACCACGGAATTAAAGGCACTCACTATTGTAACAAGATGTTTGATGGACTTTCCTGCAGTTGACCGTTCCTTCGACTACTTGCTTATTTAAGTACCATATCATTACGACATGCCCTTATATTGATGTACATTTGTATTGTATTTCACTACTGTTATGCTTTTTGGTGCCTTGCCTTGCAACAAATAAAGAATTAAAAAAAAAAAAAAAAGAGGAATTCTTGTTATAAATCGTCTGACACCAAACACATTCCTACACAACTAAATTAAACTTTCTCATGCTGGAATAAGCCATACTACTTCTATTAGATGACCAATTTATGTATCCACTATGGATATCGCATTTAATAGTAATAATTCCATACTGTGAAAATAAATTATTCTTGCTGGACATGATTTGGAAACATTAATAAATTAGAGGAGAGATAAACAAACAACCATCTGTCTTGTGTGGCAAAGTATATCATTTTTGTTTTCTTCTGGCCTGATTCATGGTTCTTCTGTGAAATGAAAAATTTAGTTTCGTTATCCTAATTTTGTTAGACTTTGGCTCACAGAATATATTGTTGTTGAGTACCAAGGTGGGATTTTCCCATTATTGTGTTTAGCATCTCCCTATTTCTGTCTCTCCTATGGGATCTTGTATGTCTCAGATTGATGTCTGGAACCCAGTTTCAGAATGGATATGGATGAAGTTCTTTCCTTTAACCTCTTATTACTTCCATAAAATCTGGATCTGACAAGGACTGCTAAGATGAGGGCCATCCTGAAAAAAAAGTAATTTTGTACTTCACCAAGCTTTCACCAGTTCACACATATTTGTCTCTTTCTTTCTGTGTTCCCATGTTCTGTAAAGTGTTTGTAAATCATGAAATAAATCACTAATGTTGTAAATATGGCCCGCAAGAGAGAAAAACAATGAATTTCATATGAACCTTGAACATGAAAGGTTTAATTACTTATAGTGTGAACTTTGCTTTACCTTCTTTAATTTATTGTCTTTTATTGCTTATTGTACTTTCCCTGCATGCTGCATTATTAGACACTGATTAGCCACAACATTAACATCACAGACAGGTGAAGTAAAGAACATTGATTATATCATTACAACACACCTATCAAAGGGTGGGATATACTAGACATCAAGTGAACAGTCAGTTTTTGAATTTCAAGAGTTGGAAGTAGGAAAAATGGGCAAATGGAAAGACAAGGGCCAAATAGTGATGGCTAGATAAGTGAGTCAGAGCATCTCCAAAACTAGAAGTCTTGTGGAGTGTTCCCAGGATGCAGTGGTTAATACCATCCAAATGTGGTGCAAGGAAGGACAACTAGTGCACAGGTGTCAGGTCATGGACACCCAAGGATCACTGATGCATGTGGGGAGTGAAGGCTATCCTGTCTGGTCCAATCACACAGAAAAGTTACTGTAGCCCAGATTTCTGTAAATGTAACACTTGCCATGATAAAAAGGTGTCAGAACACACAGTGCATTTCAGTTTGCTTTGTATGGGGTTGCGTAGCATCAGAAAGTGCCTTCAATGGGAATGTGAGTGTCAGAACTGGACATGGAAGAAGGAATCCTGGTGTGATGAATCATGTTTTCTTCTAGGTCAGGTGAATTGATGGGTGCGTGTGTGTGTTTGTCATTTACCTGGGTAAGAGATGGCAGCAGGATGCACTATGGTCAGAATGCCGGCCATCTGAGGCAGTGTTAGGCTCTGGGAAAACTTTGTCCTGGCATTCATGCAGATGTTACTTTTACATGTGCCAGCTACCTAGAGATTGTTGCAGATCATGTACAGCCCTTTACGGCAATTGTATTCCCTGATGACAGTGGCCTCTTTCAGCAGGACAATGCATCCTGTCACACTAAAAAAAATGTTCAGAAATGGGTTGAGGAACATGACAAAAAGTGTTGCCTTAGCTTTTTTTTTTTTTTTTTTAAAGACCCCAAATCACAGTCCAAATGAGTATCTGTTGGGTGTGCTGGAACAACAAATCCGATCCATGGAGGCCCTACCTCACAACTTGCAGGGTTTAAACGATCTGCTGCCAATGTGTTGGTGCCAGATACCACAGGATATGCCTGTCCATGACCTCAATGCATCAGAATTGTTTTGGCATTACAATATTAGGCAGGAGGTTTTAATGTTGTAACTGGTCAGTGTATATATTGGTATCTGGAAAATCAATTATAACATAGTAGCAACAATTAGCTAGCTATATAAAGTATCTATCTCTCTCTCTCTCTATATATATATATATATATATGTATAGAAATCATACAGCCTATTCATCTCAGCATCTAGAAATTGTAATGATGCTTTGAATGCCTTTGGAATGCCTTTAGAATGACAAAGCTTCATGAAAGCTGTAGTTTTAAAATATCTGGGGATCTACCTTTTGAGCACCCCTGACTCAAACAGACTTTATAATTTATTAATGCACTAAAGTAGTATATATTGTGTTACGTGCTATAAAAATAGAAAATCATTTTGTGTGTCTGTATGGCGAATATATTGCAAGTTGCACAAGCATGGCACCAAAGGGAAAATATTTTCTGAAGGTTCATTTCTATTTGTTTTGTTTGTTTTTTCATTTGTTTTCGTTTTCTCCAACTGCAAAGGAGCAGCCATGTGGTTGTATGACATACAGCATGACATTTGGGATTTTAAAAAAAATATATAGAATTTTTTTTGTAACTCTTGTAACTCTTGTACAAGTAGTAGGGTGATATGTACCTGCCGAGATTAAAGGTGATCAGTCAGTTTCCCATTTTTTTTTATATTATGTTTACTTATTTTTACATTTAACAAATATGTATTTGTAAGAGGTGAAAAATATTGCACTACAAATGGGTGCCTCTATATTGGTTTCCTGTCGATCATTGTTATAATCTCTCTGGAGAGCAAAAAAACAAGTCACAAGAGAGTGCTGAGGATGGACAACAGCTCAATTAGCCTGCCCCTCGGTGGATCCCCGCTTAGTTCTCAAGCTGGTTTTAGCTCATCTTGTGCCATTACAAAGAGAACCAGACCATGCATCTTAGACTGATTCCACCCAAAAGGGCAGTACAGATCCAAAATACAGGCCGTCTCTCTCTGCACGAGAGATACAGCAACCCCAGACGATCGTTTTAGCCTAGTTAGGCATCATCAGTGAGGCATAGCTGATATCTCTCTAGGCACCGTGAGCAAGGGGTCCACATCTGGATTACCCTTTAAGCTTAAGGAGAGCAAAAAAACAAGTCGCAAGAGAGTGCTGAGGACGGACAACAACTCAATTAGCCTGCCCTTTGGTGGATCCCCGCTCAGTTCTCAAGCTGGTTTAGCTCATCTTGTGCCATTACAAAGAGAACCAGACCATGCATCTTAGACTGATCCCACCCAAAATGGCAGAACAGATCCAAAATACAGGCCGGCTCTCTCTGCATGAGAGATACAGCAACCCCAGACGATCGTTTCAGCCTTGTTAGGCATCATCAGTGAGGCATAGCTGATATCTCTCTAGGCACCGTGAGCAAGGGGTCCACATCTGGATTACCCTTTAAGCTTAAGGAGAGCAAAAAAACAAGTCGCAAGAGAGTGCTGAGGACGGACAACAGCTCAATTAGCCTGCCCTTTGGTGGATCTCTGCTCAGTTCTCAAGCTGGTTTTAGCTCATCTTGTGCCATTACAAAGAGAACCAGACCATGCATCTTAGACTGATCCCACCCAAAAGGGCAGAACAGATCCAAAATACAGGCCGTCTCTCTCTACACGAGAGATACAGCAACCCCAGACGATCGTTTCAGCCTTGTTAGGCATCATCAGTGAGGCATAGCGGATATCTCTCTAGGCACCGTGAGCAAGGGGTCCACGTCTGGATTACCCTTTAAGCTTAAGGAGAGCAACAAAACAAGTAGCAAGGGAGTGTTATAATCTCTATTCCTTACAGGTGACAATCAGCAGAGAGAAAACATACAGAGAAGAAAGGAAATGAAACAATGATTCTATTTCTTCTCTTCATTTGCAATATTTTCCCTAGCTTAGCCTTTTCTGAGCTGGAATATGATGTAATTTACTAAGTCTTTATTATTAATTTAAAAGAAAATGTAATATCTTGTGAAAAAAGGTTATCGCACGTTTTAGGTAATTTCCAATGTTCTACTGATTGATGTAAATTCTAAGGCATTGAAAGTTTTCCATTTACTATTTGTAAACAAAATTACATAACATTTAGCTATCATAAGATTATACAACCTAAACCTGTATGGAACAATCTCTTTCTTGGCTATTGACAAGACTGAGCTTTAAACACATTCTCCGCTTGACAGACCTGGCTTCAAATAAACAGAACGTGTCATAATGTTTAGGGACGAACTAATGTTTCTCGACAGAAGAACATATGGCATGGGGCTAGTGGGATGCATCCCTGGTGCATGAAAGCATTTTAGAAAAAAAAAGTAATGAGAAGTGTGCATGGCAATCAGTTTGAGAATACCCACGGAAATCATTACATAATTCAATAATGCCCACAGAAGACTTAAGGATGAAAAAAGTCATAGCGTATATTTTTATTAATTATTTTGGTGATCGTAATGTGTCCTTTGGACACAGTTGTTTTTGTAAAGAGATTAAGCAGGCACTCTAGAATACCATAAAGAGGGACCTTTGGACTGCAATTTAAAGGGCTGTCAAACAAACAATGTTATGTTGCGAATGTAGTGCATATAATACCATCTGTATGTTGCATATAATACCATCTGTATCTGTATGTTTTTAGAAAATAAAAATGCAGGCCAATCTACAGATGAAGGGAAAACAATACATAGTTAGGGCTCTGTTTATATATTAATTATCCTTTAGAAGAGCTCTTTAGTACAGAACTTGAAAAGCCCCTGCTGCTGTTGGCTGCTCATGTATACATGACCCACCTGTGAC
The DNA here is from genome assembly GCF_036172605.1 of Pelobates fuscus. NCBI lineage: Eukaryota > Metazoa > Chordata > Amphibia > Anura > Pelobatidae > Pelobates > Pelobates fuscus. The sequence goes on along the minus strand of NC_086325.1, from coordinate 47,991,829 downwards.
AAGGCAGGTAGGTAGGGGCATAAAGAATGTATTAGACCTCCCTCATATTTGGTGGTCAGATTGACTCCCATACATTTTTTTTCAAGTTTTTTGTTTTTTTTCCAATGTCTGATTTTTATTAAAGGGACCCTATAGTCACCAGAACAACTACAGCTTATTGAATTTGTTTGGGTGAGTAGAATCATTCCCTTCAGGCTTTTTGCTGTAAACACTGCTTGTTTCAGAGAAAATGCAGTGTTTACATTACAGTCTAGTGATAACTTCACTGGCCACTCCTCAGATGGCTGTTAGAGATCCTTCCTGGGTCTTGGCTGCCTAAAATGCATCCAAACATTCAGTATCTCCTGCGCTCAAACTCCTATTACTCCTGGGAGGCAGCAATGACCATAGTACACACCAGCCCAAATATATATAGTAAAAACCTTTTTTCTTAGGTTTTTACTATATATATTTGGGCTGGTTTCTTTGTATTTGTATTCACTTTTGTATCACACAGCTAGTTGCAATGCTGCTGCCCATCCCATGTGTTCCCTATTAAGGGTTAATAAGCATGTAGGGATGTATATAAAAAATGCCCCTTTCTGTCTCATTATAGATATTTTTGCCAGAAGCTCAAGGAAGCAAGGTGAATGGTTAGAGTTAGGACCCACCTAAGAGGCGTGGCAGGTGGGCATACCCCCTCATGGCCATTGGAGGTAACTAAAAACCTCCATTTGTTTAAAAATAGATGGAGATGTGGAAAGAGCACAGGTAACTTTTTTTTTAGGTTTTTACTATATTCAGTATCGCCTCCCTCTGCATGCAGACACTGAACTTTCCTCATAGAGTTTCATTGCTTCAATTCATCTCTATGAGGAGATGCTGATTGGCCAGGGCTGTGTTTGAATCATGCTGGCTCTGCCCCTGATCTGCCTCTTTGTCAGTCTCAACCAATCCTATGGGGAAGCATTGTGATTGCATCAGGCTACCACTGATGATGTCAGCAGACTGCTTTTTTTTTTTTTTTTTTAGGCAAACAGCATGCAGATCCACAGCTTCTGGCTTGAATACAGTAAGATGTTGCTATATTTATGGAGGAATGAGGGGACCAGGGGGTCTAGATGGTGGTTTTAACACTATAGGATCAGGAATACATGTTTGTGTTCTTGACCCTATAGTGATCCTTTAAAAGAGTTTATACCGATATAAGACATTTTCATACATCATGGAATATAACAGTTCTATTAACTTTCTTACCAAGCAAAGTTTGTGGCGAGAACAGTGTTACATTGTCTGACAGGTTGACACCTTATCTCGGTAGAACATAAAATAACTAGTGATGTACCGAACTGTCCGCTGGCGAACAGTTCCCGGCGAACTTAGCGTGTTCGCGTTCGCCGCCACGGGCGAACACATGGGCGGTTCTATCCGCCCCCTATTTGTCATCATTGGGCAAACTTTGACCCTGTGCCTCTCAGTCAGCAGACACATTCCAGCCAATCAGCAGCACTCCCTCCCTTCCACACCCTCCAACCTCCCTCCCAGCACCCATTTTCGATTCATTCTGAAGCTGCATGCTTAGTGAGAGAAGGGAAAGTTTAGCTGCTGCTGATTAGATAGGGAAATTGATAGCTAGGCTAGGGTATTCAGTGTCCACTACAATCCTGAAGGACTCATCTGATCTCTGCTGTAAGGACAGCACCCCAAAAAGCCCTTTTTAGGGCTATAACATCAGGCTGCTTTTTTTTTTTCCTGTGTAATGTAATTGCAGGTGCCTGCCTGCCAGCTTCTGTGTGAGGTTCACATTGGATACTGTGCCTACTTGCCCAGTGCCACCACTCATATCTGTTTTAACAATTGGTTAAGCTTTAGATTTAAAATAAATAATTAGTTTTCACTGTAATAGAAGAGCAGTTGCCTGCCTGCCAGCTTCTGTGTCAGGTTGGATGCCTTGCCCATTTGCACAGTCAGTGCCACCACTCATATCTGTTTTAACAATAGCTTAAGCTTTAGATTTTAAAGAAATCATTTGTTTTCACTGTAATAGAAGAGCAGTTGCCTGCCTGCCTGCCAGCTTCTGTGTCAGGTTGGATGCCTTGCCCATTTGCACAGTCAGTGCCACCACTCATATCTGTTTTAACAATAGCTTAAGCTTTAGATTTTAAAGACATCATTTTTTTTCACTGTAATAGAAGAGCAGTTGCCTGCCTGCCAGCTTCTGTGTCAGGTTGGATGCCTTGCCCATTTGCACAGTCAGTGCCACCACTCATATCTGTTTTAACAATAGCTTAAGCTTTAGATTTTAAGGAAATCATTTTTTTTCACTGTAATAGAAGAGCAGTTGCCTGCCTGCCAGCTTCTGTGTCAGGTTGGATGCCTTGCCCATTTGCACAGTCAGTGCCACCACTCATATCTGTTTTAACAATAGCTTAAGCTTTAGATTTTAAAGAAATCATTTGTTTTCACTGTAATAGAAGAGCAGTTGCCTGCCTGCCAGCTTCTGTGTCAGGTTGGATGCCTTGCCCATTTGCACAGTCAGTGCCACCACTCATATCTGTTTTAACAATAGCTTAAGCTTTAGATTTTAAAGAAATCATTTTTTTTCACTGTAATAGAAGAGCAGTTGCCTGCCTGCCAGCTTCTGTGTCAGGTTGGATGCCTTGCCCATTTGCACAGTCAGTGCCACCACTCATATCTGTTTTAACAATTGGTTAAGCTTTAGATTTAAAATAAATAATTTGTTTTCACTGTAATAGAAGAGCAGTTGCCTGCCTGCCAGCTTTTGTGTCAGGTTGGATGCCTTGCCCATTTGCACAGTCAGTGCCACCACTCATATCTGTTTTAACAATAGCTTAAGCTTTAGATTTTAAAGAAATCATTTTTTTTCACTGTAATAGAAGAGCAGTTGCCTGCCTGCCAGCTTCTGTGTCAGGTTGGATGCCTTGCCCATTTGCACAGTCAGTGCCACCACTCATATCTGTTTTAACAATAGCTTAAGCTTTAGATTTTAAAGAAATCATTTTTTTTCACTGTAATAGAAGAGCAGTTGCCTGCCTGCCAGCTTCTGTGTCAGGTTGGATGCCTTGCCCATTTGCACAGTCAGTGCCACCACTCATATCTGTTTTAACAATAGCTTAAGCTTTAGATTTTAAAGAAATCATTTTTTTCACTGTAATAGAAGAGCAGTTGCCTGCCTGCCAGCTTCTGTGTCAGGTTGGATGCCTTGCCCATTTGCACAGTCAGTGCCACCACTCATATCTGTTTTAACAATAGCTTAAGCTTTAGATTTTAAAGAAATATTTTTTTTCACTGTAATAGAAGATCAGTTAGTTGTCTGCAAGCGTCTGGGTGTCAGGCCTACTTCAGCGTGTGCTCTGCAGACCTGTGCCAGCCGGCTTTGACAGTTGCCAATCATATCTGGTGTCTCTTTAGCGTGCTTTTACAAAGAAAAAAGGTTTCCAGTGTAAGCTAATAGCAGCCAGTCAGTGTCCTTCAAGCGGCTCTGTCAGGCCTTCCTTCAGCGTGTGCCCTGCACAACCCTGCCAGCGTACTTTGACAATTGCCACTCATATCTGGTGTCTCTATAGCGTGCTTTTTCAAAGAAAAAAGGTTTCCAGTGTAAGCTAATAGCAGCCAGTCAGTGTCCTTCAAGCGGCTCTGTCAGGCCTTCCTTCAGCGTGTGCCCTGCACAACCCTGCCAGCGTACTTTGACAGTTGCCACTCATATCTGGTGTCTCTATAGCGTGCTTTTACAACCAAAATTTTGTTTCCACTGTAATAGAAGAGCAGTTGCCTGCCTGCCAGCTTCTGTGTGAGGTTCACAGTGGATACTGTGCCCTCTTGCCCAGTGCCACCACTCATATCTGTTTTAACAATAGCTTAAGCTTTAGATTTAAAAGAAATAATTTTTTTCACTGTAATAGAAGATCAGTTAGTTGTCTGCAAGCATCTGGGTGTCAGGCCTACTTCAGCGTGTGCTCTGCAGACCTGTGCCAGCGTGCTTTGACAGTTGCCAATCATATCTGGTGTCTCTTTAGCGTGCTTTTACAAAGAAAAAAGGTTTCCAGTGTAAGCTAATAGCAGCCAGTCAGTGTCCTTCAAGCGGCTCTGTCAGTCCTTCCTTCAGCGTGTGCTCTCCAGAACTGTTCCAGTGCACATTGCCAATCATATCTGGTGTCTCTATAGCGTGCTTTTAAAACCAAAATTTGTTTTTCACTGTTATAGATTGAATAGCAGTTACTTGTCTTCAAGCGGGTGTCTCAGGCCTACAGTGTGTGCTCTGCAGAACTGTTCAAGTGCACATTGCCTATCATATCTGGTGTCTCTATAGCGTGCTTTTAAAACCAACATTTGTTTTTCACTGTTATAGATTGAATAGCAGTTACTTGTCTTCAAGCGGGTGTGTCAGGCCTACAGTGTGTGCTCTGCAGAACTGTTCCAGTGCACATTGCCAATCATATCTGGTGTCTCTATAGCGTGCTTTTAAAACCAAAATTTATTTTTCACTGTTATAGATTGAATAGCAGTTACTTGTCTTCAAGCGGGTGTGTCAGGCCTACAGTGTGTGCTCTGCAGAACTGTTCCAGTGCACATTGCCAATCATATCTGGTGTCTCTATAGCGTGCTTTTAAAACCAAAATTTGTTTTTCACTGTTATAGATTGAATAGCAGTTACTTGTCTTCAAGCGGGTGTCTTAGGCCTACAGTGTGTGCTCTGCAGAACTTTTCCAGTGCACATTGCCAATCATATCTGGTGTCTCTATAGCGTGCTTTTAAAACCAAAATTTGTTTTTCACTGTTATAGATTGAATAGCAGTTACTTGTCTTCAAGCGGGTGTCTCAGGCCTACAGTGTGTGCTCTGCAGAACTGTTCCAGTGCACATTGCCAATCATATCTGGTGTCTCTATAGCGTGCTTTTAAAACCAAAATGTATTTTTCACTGTTATAGATTGAATAGCAGTTACTTGTCTTCAAGCGGGTGTCTCAGGCCTACAGTGTGTGCTCTGCAGAACTCTTACAGTTCACATTGCCAATCATATCTGGTCTCACAGTAGCTTGCACTTATAGTACCACTAATCCCCCAAAAAATGACAGGCAGAGGCAGGCCACCCCGCAGGGGCCGTCGTGGTCGTGGTGCTGTGATTCCCTTTTGCCCTAGAATAATGCCCAGTTTTCAGAAGCCACGTACCCTGAACTTGAAAAGTTCTGAGGACATAGTTGACTGGCTAACACAGGACACCCAATCTTGTACAGCCTCCGCTCGGAACCTTGACGCACCATCCTCCTCCAACTTAGCTTCAGGCACCTCTCAAGATACCACTCACCCGCCTGCCACCACCACCAAAACTAGCACCACAGCCGCTTTACTTGGTATGTCAGAGGAGTTATTCACACACCCGTTTGAAGAAATGAGTGATGCGCAACCATTATTGCTAGAGGATGTAGATAACAGGGATATGTATCAGGCAGGCAGCATTAAACACATGGAGGTACGGTGTGATGATGATGATGTTGTACCCGCTGCTGCTTCCTTTTCTGAGTTGTCAGATACAAGCGAAGCGGTTGATGATGACGATGCGTCCATGGATGTCACGTGGGTGCCCGCTCGGCAAGAAGAAGAACAGGGCGAAAGTTCAGATGGGGAGACAGAGAGGAGGAGGAGACGAGTTGGAAGCAGGGGGGGGGTCATCGCAAGGAGCTAGTGGCACAGTCAGACAGCATGCATTGGCACCCGGGGTCAGCCCGACAGCACGCCAATCAACGCATGCTGTGTCCACCACCAGAATGCCGTCATTGCAGAGCTCAGCAGTGTGGCATTTTTTGTGTGTGTCTGCCTCGGACAACAGCGATGCCATTTGCAACCTGTGCCAAAGGAAACTGAGTCGTGGGAGGTCCAACACCCACCTAGGTACAACTGCTTTGCGTAGGCACATGATCTCACATCACAAACGCCTATGGGATCAACACATGAGTACAAGCAGCACGCCTACTCTAAGCCGCCATCCTCCTCCTGGTCTAGCATCTTCAGCCACGTCAACCACTGCTGTCCTTCTTGCCCCCTCTCAACCATCCGCCACTCCGTCTCCCGCCTTGAGCAGTTCCCGCTCATCTGCCCACAGTCATGTGTCTGTCAAGGACATGTTTGAGCGTAAGAAGCCAATGTCACCAAGTCACCCCCTTGCCCAGCGTCTGACAGCTGGCTTGTCCGAACTATTAGCCCGCCAGCTTTTACCATACAATCTGGTTGAGTCTGAGGCGTTCAAAAAATGTGTAGCTATTGGGACACCGCAGTGGAAGGTACCCGGACGGAATTTCTTTTCACAAAAGGCAATCCCCAACTTGTACTCGATTGTGCAAAAGGAAGTCATGGCATGTCTGGCACACAGTGTTGGGGCAAGGGTCCATCTGACCACTGATACCTGGTCTGCAAAGCATGGTCAGGGCAGGTATATCACCTACACTGTGCATTGGGTAAACCTGCTGACGGCTGACAAGCAAGGAATGCGTGGCATTGCAGAGGAGTTGGTGACACCGCCACGAATTGCAGGCAGTCCTGATGCCACCTCCTCTACTCCTCCTACTCCATCCTCTTCCATAACCTCCTCGGCTGAGTCCTCTTGTGCTGCTGCGTCTTGCTCCACATCAACGGCACCCTCCCAGCTCCCCAGGTACTATTCCACATCCCGGATACGGCAGTGTCACGCCGTCTTGGGTTTGACTTGCTTGAAAGCAGAGAGTCACACCGGACAAGCACTCCTGTCCGCCCTGAACGCACAGGTGGAAAAGTGGCTGACTCTGGGGAGCTGGGAATTTTTTTGCCACGTTACTGGACGCTCATGCGCAATGCCTGTAGGCTCATGCGTCCTTTTGAGGAGGTGACAAACCTAGTCAGTCGCAACGAAGGCACCATCAGCGACATCATACCATTTGTTTTCTTCCTGGAGCGTGCCCTGCGAAGAGTGCTGGATCAGGCTGTAGATGAGCGTGAAGAGGAAGAGGAAGAGTTGTGGTCACCATCACCACCAGAAACAGCCTTATCAGCATCGCTTGCTGGACCTGCGGCAACGCTGGAAGAGGATTGTGAGGAAGAGGAGTCAGAGGAGGAATGTAGCTTTGAGGAGGAGGAGGAGGAGGAGCAAGACCAAACACAACAGGCATCCCAGGGTGCTCGTTGTCACCTATCTGGTACCCGTGGTGTTGTACGTGGCTGGGGGGAAGAACATACCTTCAATGACATCAGTGAGGAGGAGGAACGGGAAATGAGTAGCTCGGCATCCAACCTTGTGCAAATGGGGTCTTTCATGCTGTCCTGCCTGTTGAGGGACCCTCGTATAAAAAGGCTGAAGGAGAACGACCTGTACTGGGTGTCCACGCTACCCCCGGTATAAGCAGAAAGTGGCGGAAATGTTACCGAATTACAACAAGTCGGAAAGGATGCAGCATTTGCAAAATAAATTAAAAAGTATGCTTTACACAGCGTATAAGGGTGATGTCACAGCACAACGGGAATCTAACAGGGGGAGAGGTGGAAGTCATCCTCCTCCTCCTCCCACGACCACGCCGGCAAGGACAGGACGCTTTAAAGACGTGTTGTTGATGGAGGACATGCGGACCTTTTTAAGTCCTATGCATCGCCACAGCCCTTCGGGATCCACCCTCAGAGAGCGACTCGACCGACAGGTAGCAGACTACCTCGCCTTAACTGCAGATATCGACACTCTGAGGAGCGATGAACCCCTTGACTACTGGGTGTGCAGGTTTGACCTGTGGCCTGAGCTATCCCAATTTGCGATCGAACTTCTGGCCTGCCCCGCTTCAAGTGTCCTGTCAGAAAGGACCTTCAGTGCAGCAGGAGGTATTGTCACTGAGAAGAGAAGTCGCCTAGGTCAAAAAAGTCTAGATTACGTCACCTTTATTAAGATGAATGAGGGATGGATCCCGAAGGGACTGACACTGGGCGATACATTCGATTAAAAAAGGCCTGATGAGCTGCCTTGGGCTAAAAATGGTCCACACGCTGCTGTATTTTAGCTCTGAATGACGTTTGACTTGCGTGACTTATCCACCACCAACTAGGGTTCAAGCCGCCATGTTTTAGGGCACTTTCTGCCTGTGAAACAAACATCAATTTTTCTGGCCGCTGCTACAACAATACCAAATTTTTCAGGCATGTGTACATGCCTAATTTTTAGGCCCACTGGTGCAGCACTGTGGCTTCAAAAACCAAACCCAAAAAAAATCCTCCAAGATGGCACCAATATACCAGTGGTCTAAGCATCTTCCCACCTTGGCCTAAAAAGGGGAGGTGATTCAACAATTAAAAATCTCTGCCATTTACACGTCCACTGATAGGAGACGCGGAAGGTATTAAACTGATATGAACAATACTAAACTCACCACTCCTATCTGGTGGCACATTAGCTTGCCCGCGCAGTGCCACAAATTTCAAGTAAGAGGACCGACCAAGCATCTTCTTCCATCTCCCTGTTACATAAATCAATGCCATATCCATAGAACGTGTAGAGAATATCCAGGATAGTTTTACAGGGCCAAATCATGTCGCCTGTTGAAAGAGGTGACCTTGCTCGGGTCCCAGGTGTGCGGTTCCTAAAATGGCTGCCATATACACGTCCACTGATAGGAGACGCGGATGGTATTAAACTGATATGAACATTTACTAAACTCACCACTCCGAGTGCTGTTATTTATTTAATTTTCTTGTGGTGAGGCTTTACAGGACAGAGTGCTTCTCCACGGGACATGTTAACTCACGGGCAGCTGGCTCATCAAGGAACCAGAGCAGCTTGAACGAGGTGAACTTGCTCGGGTCCCAGGTGTGCGGTTCCTAAAATGGCTGCCATATACACGTCCACTGATAGGAGACGCGGAAGGTATTAAACTGATATGAACATTTACTAAACTCACCACTCCGAGTGCTGTTATTTATTTAATTTTTTTGTGGTGAGGCTTTACAGGACAGAGTGCTTCTCCACGGGACATGTTAACTCACGGGCAGCTGGCTCATCAAGGAACCAGAGCAGCTTGAATGAGGTGACCTTGCTCGGGTCCCAGGTGTGCGGTTCCTAAAATGGCTGCCATATACACGTCCACTGATAGGAGACGCGGAAGGTATTAAACTGATATGAACAATACTCCACTCCTATCTGTAGGTCCGTCCCATTGTGATTTATGCCCCCCACCCACCGCGCAGGGATGGGGGCCGGGGGGGAGGAAAGTAGGCCCCCCATTGTGATTTATGGCCCCCACCCACCGAGCAGGGGTGGGGGCCGAGGGGGGAGGACAGTAGGTCCCCCCATTGTGATTTATGGCCCCCACCCACCGCGCAGTGGTTGGGGAGGACAGTAGCTCCCCCAGTGTGTATCATGGGCTTTGAGGACAGGTGTCAATCCATACCTGCCAAGTGACCCTATGTAGGGGGAACAGTCCCTATTCTGCTCTGTGTCAGTGTGTATCATGGTCTCTGTGGACGGGGAACAGTCTCTATTCTGCTCTGTGTCAGTGTGTATCATGGTCTCTGTGGACGGTGAACAGTCTCTATTCTGCTCTGTGTCAGTGTGTATCATGGTCTCTGTGGACAGGGAACAGTCTCTATTCTGCTCTGTGTCAGTGTGTATCAGGGGCTTTGAGGACAGGTGTCAATCCATACCTGCCAAGTGACCCTATGTAGGGGTAACAGTCCCTATTCTGCTCTGTGTCAGTGTGTATCATGGTCTCTGTGGACGGGGAACAGTCTCTATTCTGCTCTGTGTCAGTGTGTTTCATGGTCTCTGTGGACGGGGAACAGTCTCTATTCTGCTCTGTGTCAGTGTGTATCATGGACTCTGTGGACAGGGAACAGTCTCTATTCTGCTCTGTGTCAGTGTGTATCAGGGGCTTTGAGGACAGGTGTCAATCCATACCTGCCAAGTGACCCTATGTAGGGAGAACAGTCCCTATTCTGCTCTGTGTCAGTGTGTATCATGGTCTCTGTGGACGGGGAACAGTCTCTATTCTGCTCTGTGTCAGTGTGTATCATGGTCTCTGTGGACAGTGAACAGTCTCTATTCTGCTCTGTGTCAGTGTGTATCATGGTCTCTGTGGACAGGGAACAGTCTCTATTCTGCTCTGTGTCAGTGTGTATCAGGGGCTTTGAGGACAGGTGTCAATCCATACCTGCCAAGTGACCCTATGTAGGGGGGGCAGTCTCTATTCTGCTCTGTGTCAGTGTGTATCATGGTCTCTGTGGACGGGGAACAGTCTCTATTCTGCTCTGTGTCAGTGTGTATCATGGTCTCTGTGGACGGTGAACAGTCTCTATTCTGCTCTGTGTCAGTGTGTATCATGGTCTCTGTGGACAGGGAACAGTCTCTATTCTGCTCTGTGTCAGTGTGTATCAGGGGCTTTGAGGACAGGTGTCAATCCATACCTGCCAAGTGACCCTATGTAGGGGGGACAGTCTCTATTCTGCTCTGTGTCAGTGTGTATCATGATCTCTGTGGACGGGGAACAGTCTCTATTCTGCTCTGTGTCAGTGTGTATCATGGTCTCTGAGGACAGGTGTCAATCCATATCTGCCAAGTGACCCTATGTAGGGGGAACAGTCTCTATTCTGCTCTGTGTCAGTGTGTATCAGGGGTTTTGAGGACAGGTGTCAATCCATATCTGCCAAGTGACCCTATGTAGGGGGAACAGTCTCTATTCCGCTCTGTGTCAGTGTGTATCAGGGATTTGACTATCTTTATTCAGATTCAAAAATTACAATTCCAGGAAAAATTTAACAAACATTTACAAGAACATGTTATGCACATCATAGAAACAACGTGAACCTCTTTAAAGCCACAAACTTAAGACAAAAGTATGTACACACAATGTGTAAGGGTTTGAAAGAATATTCTGAATCCTTACATGTTTACTTTATCGTTTGTTTGATTTTTGTGAACCATATATAAACTACAAGCAGCGTGAAAACTATAAAAACTCAAGTGGCCATGCTGATCAAATTAAATAGTATGCTTTACACAGCATATAAGGGTGATGTCACAGCACAACGGGAATCTAACAGGGGAAGAGGTGAAAGTCATCCTCCCCCTCCCACGACCCCGCCATATCTGCCAAGTGACCCTATGTAGGGGTAACAGTCTCTATTCTGCTCTGTGTCAGTGTGTATCATGGTCTCTGAGGACGGGGAACAGTCTCTATTCTGCTCTGTGTCAGTGTGTATCAGGGGCTTTGAGGACAGGTGTCAATGTTAGGTGATTTCTGCCCTTTATGGATTAAAAGCAGACTCTGCATCAACTGTGTAATTTTCCATGGGAGTTTTGCCATGGATCCACCTCCATCATGCCACAGTCCAGGTGTTAGTCCCCTTGAAACAACTTTTCCATCACTTTTGTGGCCAGAAAGAGTCCCTGTTGGTTTTAAAATTCGCCTGCCCATTGAAGTCAATGGCGGTTCGCGCGGTTCGCCGGTTCGCGAACATTTGAGGAAGTTCGAGTTCGCCGTTCGCGAACCGAAAATTTCGGGTTCGCGACAACACTAAAAATAACATAAAAGCATAGGGGCAATATACAGGTATTGACTGAAGTGAAAGTCTATCCTATCATAAGAACACCAGATATTTCCGTGTGAACTATTTGTTTGCCACACATGTATCATTAAGGGGGGGGGGGGGGGGTAGACATTAGGGGGAAAGAGAGAATAAATAGAAAAAGACAAAAAGAGGAATATATGCGAGAGAGAGAGATGAAGTCATGAAGTTATATCTCCTAATGTGCTAGGCTTGTAGTACATGTTTGGTCCAATGTGATAGGCTTGTAGTACATGTTTGGTACATGTTTAATGCATGCAACTTTTTTCATGTTTTTTAAATTAATAACAGGGCTAGTCATTAAACATTTGTTGCACATTTATATGCATTTTTTTCAATAGCCAAACTATTTATCGAGTTCAGCTGCTTGATTTCTGCTGGTATTAATTAAAAGCAATCACTGCGTAAACCAACAGAATGTCTCTTAACATTTAGCACTTTGAACCCAAAATAGCACCTGTTTCATCTTGATAAATCTCCATAATAGAGGACGCAGTACAGTTTCTTGCAATTCCCTTTTAATTATATTAAAAGGATTTGGAAAGACAATCTTTCGAAAGATTCTCCCTTTATCATTTCTAAAACTTGAGAATTATCTTGAACTTGATATGAAGTGGATTTCCTGCAAGCCCATCATTCTAAAATTCTATTAAAAGGTAAGAAATGATACAGAAATACAATTATTTGATTTCTAACATTTAAACATTTAGCAGTAGTAATAGTCTATCAGGTTTTGTAAATTGATAGGAATACATTTAATAAATGCATTGTCACGTCTCTATTGATTAAAGTTTCTTAAATACTAAAGTTTGCACACACACATACAAAAAGCAAAATCAGTAAAAATAGGATAAGATTTTCTAAAAGAAACAAAAAAATCCCATTGAAAGCAATTGACATTTTTTTTCTAGAAAAATCCCCTTCTATCTGTGCCTCCGTCATGCAGCTTGCAGGATTTTAAGAATAATCCTCTTAGTAAGGGCTTAGAATAGACAGGTATCCTTAACCCCTCACTCAGGAGATGCCCTAGTAGCGAGAATGCCTTAAGCTGGTCCTGTCCGAATAAACTATAGGCTTATGGTGGTAAAAATAATATGCCTGAAACATCTATAGAGTGAGAACAATCATTTCAATTAGAAGAAAATCAATGCACCAAGAAGAGATACTTTATCAAAGCTATAAATTCCAATGACTCTATAGCAATTATTATGCCTCTTTTTATCTCAGTGATACTTTATATCTCTGCAAGTTTTTTTACATCATAAATGTCCTAAATGCATTTCAATTATAGTTCTTACTATTACTTGAGAAATTGCTCAAAATAAACTAATACTATTATCTAGCATATATTGAAACTATTTTCAAATGTGAACTGGTGTTGATAAGGATCAAGGATAAAGGCGCCTGCACCACACAGAATAATTATCAGAATTAATTACCAATGATAAGATTGTTACATTTTTTTTATTCTCTTGAAAACTGGGGATTATTCTTGTCTTGGTGTTCAATTAATCTAAATTTTAGACAGGAGACTAATATTTGCATTGACAGGTCAAGCAGCCGGGAAACAATTAATAGTACTAGTAAAAAACAACCAATCAGAATAAAGACGGGCATACAAAGCCCCAACAAGGCCCTCCCACTTCCTCCTTCTTTGATCATGTTGATCAGGAGAGCAGCACATTCTGAGAAGAGTAGAACAGAACTGATCAAAACCAGCAGATCAAGAACCATTGCAATACAATATAGTCTAGATTAAACTGAAAAGAAAAAGAAAAACAATGTGACAGTAAACTGTAGAATTAAAAAGTCATACATAACTACAGTGTCATTCAAATGTAATATAAGTATTTAATTATACACAAAAAAAATGCAATAATAACAATATCCAAAGAAATTAAAATATCATAGATATGGGGCATCTCAAAACAAATAAAACGAAAAAGAAGCGGACGATATCCGTTTGATGTATTTAAAAAAAAAGAGATTATTCAAAAACAAATGCTAGAATAATAGCCAATTGTACAGCAAGACAAGCGGCTTCATATTTGCATTCTTAACAGCTAGAATCAAATGCAAAATAAGCATGTTAGTGAGGACAAAAGTAACACATCCAAAAAGTTGATGTGCGTGACTAATCAGCCACTAACAAGATCTCGGACAATGAGCCACTCATGTCCATGGTTGCCAATGCCATTGAACCACATAATGAACTAGAAAAGCCACAATTTCTGGGGAAATTGTGTGGTGTTCTTGCCTCCACCAGTAGTCAACAACTGGAGTGGGCGGAGTAACTATTATTTATTTATATAGCACATTTAATTGCAACGTTGTTGACCAAAGTGTTTTATAGTTACATTAAAACATACATTTATAAAAACATTAGCAGGTGTACAAAAGGTCCTGTCTATGACATGCTCCAGCCTTGCAAAGGTCAGAGTATTTTGGCAGTTGCCATCTTCAAACTGTCGTATTTTAAAAACTATAAATCCTACAGTGAAGAGGGTTATATTGTGAGAATCACCCAGACCTACATTTTGATGTATAGTATGTCTCTGAGATATTAACAATGAAGGCACAGTCGCAGTTTAGAAATTGCCCTTCAAATGTGAGCTATGAAGAGTGGAGTTTCAATGAATGTCAATGGACTGCGTGAGTTGCAAACAAATGGTCATATTGTGAAAACTATAAGGACTATGGCTTAGCTGTGGACATTTTTAGTGGCAGCAGGGATAGCTGAACGTTTTGATATAAGATTTGTGTAGGTGGGCCTGGAAATGAGGGAGTGGTGGCAGTTTAGAAATCAAGTCCTGATTTTTCAGCTTTTGCCAGCTCCCACTCTAGCTTTGCCATTCATTCCTATGGGACAAATTTCGCCACAAGAACGACGATATTCCGAGAACCATTCGGCGAAACGTTCCACAAAGTAATAGCAATCCGATCGGGAACAATCTGCAAGTTTTGGTAAATTTTTGTCTATGTAGTGTAAAAACTGTGGGAGGAGTTAGGGTGGCACATTTGGCTATAATAATATATATGTGAGATAACATTAAGTGGTCTTCACTTAATGAGTACCAAAGGATCCATCCACACCAGCGAGCTTACGGATCGACTTGACCCATAAAGCCACTGTGGGAGCATAAACTTGTTCAGATAGGCGCGCATACGAGATCAAGAGCTGACCGTGTGGGATAGAAAGCAACGATGAAGTAGTCAAAATGTAGCACTGTAGACAATGAGCCATGAAAAGACATGGACTATCCAAATATACAGTCATAAGACCAAAGAGGAGTTAGACTTAGTTCAATGAGAAATTGTAACACCCTCAAGTGTCGACAGCTCAAACACATGACCAAACAGAGAAGGATGGCCAATTTTGCTGAGAATTGACACAATAATAGCAGATCATTATCCAACCATTCTTCTAGAAAATGAACTGTGAAACATCCCAAAAAGAAGAGTAGTGAGACAGAGGAAATCTAGCTAAGCAGATCCTGAGGAGAAGGTGACAAACTGTGGGATCTCTACCCACACAAGAGCCCTGAAGAGGTATGTGTGTTACAGAGATAGCAGAACGAAAAATGTTAATCGTCCTGTAGGGTTTGCCTTGAGAAAAAAGGTGGGCTGGAAAAATCAAGATGGCCATAAAAGGAGCCGTAAAGGAATTCAATTGTATCTCCAGTCTTGCAAATACGATTTGCCGGGAGCCAAGGAATCCCAGTATAAATGATAGACTTGACACATTCCATGAACTCCTGAAATGTTTCAGGCCACCAGAGGCAGACAGTCTTGTACAATCAATAGAAGTGGATTCCAATACTAATCCAGAAGAAAGGACAGCGATTGAGGGAGGAGTAGGGGATTATCACAAGATAGTTCCATAAGCAACAGAAACCAGGGCTGACTCCTTCAGACTATTACATGCTGCCACTTCAGAAAATTAAGAGTTCACAAACTCATGGAAAAAAAGAGGAAAAGCATTTGCCCCTGACGGGAGCCATGTTTGTAGACGTGCATACACCGTCAAGCTGATAGTGTCCAGTAACCAACTGAAAAAAATCACCTGTCTGACAATTTGCACTGGACACAAATAGATACAGATGGAGGGGGCCCCAAGTTCTCCAGGAGGCAAAAGACAAGCGGATGTAACTTCTAATCAATGGCTTCTCTCCAGTGATGGGAGAAGGCCCTGAAGATAGTCCTTCAGATGTACAGATGCCATTTCAGGCAGTACTTATAAAGTCTGATAGAGTCTGTGTAACGGACCGTTTCACTTACAAGAGGATAAAACCCAGTTTAGGCGATAATCCCCTTTCCAGATGCACAGGCAGCTACTGCAAACACCATTCTCCCGACTGGAACCACACGAACACTGGAACAGCTGAACAAGAAAAGCAGACATCGGCTTACACTCTTGGCAGTCAGCATACAATCCCATTCCCCCAAAGACCGAGACGACACATCGCTTTGAGGGTTAAGCAAGAACTCCAGACTGGGACACCCAGCCTGCCTTTTATTACCAACAAGTACATACAGGACACTCCCAGGGGGAGGATGAAATTAACCAATCACATGGATGTACCTCCCACACATTTCCTCCCCTTAGATTAACACTTAACACAATTATACTGTACACCTTTTTCCCCAATTCCTGGATGTACCCCAAATACATATGATACACCTCCAAAACAGGTATCCCCTGATAGCCCTTATTCAGGGGAACAACATATGCAAGAATCAGCCCATTCGGATAAACGGTTCGTGAGATATGGGGTTTCAAAGATTTGACCGACCGCATGGGTAAAGTATCCGAAAACAGTTCCATGCATTTTGGCCCTGCGGTCGGTCACAAACAAGGGAATGAAAACAGGCGAATTACTTGGGTTATAGAGACTAAGGGGAATTCGCATGAATCCCTTAGTTCGTATGTTTCTTTCTACCGAACGACGGGTCATTCGGTAGTTTCTATACGAAATCCTGGAAGTCTGGAGGTCTCAGCGGTGTTTGCCTAGTCGAGTGTCCGATTTCAGTTCCAGACACTCGACGGCAAAACACCGCTGTTCGGCAGTTAAAGATGGCCGCCGCCACGTGTTGGTTTCCTGAATGGCGGCCACCCAGAGGACACAGAACACATTACATGGATTGCTAATTACCTGTTTGCAACATTGTTGCAAACGGTAATTGGAGGCACACTTAGTCCTGGGTGGTCTGGTTGTTCGGTAGTTTCCTCCATACAATGAATGGAGTGATTCTACCGAACCATCAGATGAATGCTGACACATATATAACCCAGGTTAACTGCATACAAAAATACATACATGACGTGAAAGTATTAAAGGCAGGATTACTGTACTACGCTCCACAGTCTTAAAGGTACAGTAGTCCCAAAAGTTCCAATATGCCCATCGCTGCTTTTAAAGGGCCAGCAGCAGCAATACAAATTGTTACATGCCCAAATATAGTTTTTAAAGTGCAGCATGTCCAGGGGCCATAGTCAGCGGGCAGGAGGCTAGCAACCAGGCCTCTCCAGTTCACAGTGGCGAAGCTGGTTTCGCCACAGTCTGCAAATGAGAACATCCTAGGCTGTTAGTGAACTGCAGACACATTGCTCATCTGGAGGACCAGATAGCAATGGTTCCTGTCTTTTATGAAGCCTTGAATGGCAAAGTATCCAACACTCAATTCCAGGCAATGGACATATAGATTCCATCTATCCATCCATCCAAGGTCAAGAGACCCTCCCCCCCCCCCAGGTGGTGACTCTATTACATGTAGCACCCAAAGGAGCTGGGATTGGATTCCAGCACAATGTATTTTTACAATTCTTGTTTTGTTTTCCTTGTTTTTGGGGTTTTTCTATTCCATGTCTGGTTTTCGTTATGCTGGGTTTTCTGGGTTCATTCCTGTATTCCGTTCCTGTAATTTCCAGTCTCCTGGATTCATTTAAATGTTTGTTTAATGTTGCCACACCCGTTCCTTTTCCATGATTCCTTTTGTTTCAGTCTGGACCTGCAGCAGCACGGTTTCAAGTCCTCTGCCCTTTCTTGCAGGTAAGTGCTATATGTGTTTTATTATGGTTCTTTTAGTGAACATTAGGCAGAGTAGGACCTCCCTAACATGGGGTACATTGGCGTTGTGGCAGGCTTATGCAATGTATGATCATATAATGTAACTAAATCCCCATAGTTTTCATAAATAGTACTTAGTTTTGTCTCCTCTTGTTTTGCCTATTATATCTTGTCTTGTTTTATTTTGTATTACCAGTCCATGTACAGTACTGTCCTGCCCATGTTCTGTTTATGTTTCTCTTATGTATTGTGTACATGTTCTGGGTTTAGCTTTCTGTCCTTCTCTGGTTCTGGGTTCTACTAGTTTTGTCTTGTTTTCTTGATTGGTGTCTATCCTAGTCTTGCCTTGTTTCTGTACTGGATACAGTCCTGCTGCAGAGCCTCCCTTTTCAGCTCCTGGGAGGTCTGCTTATTTCCTAGCTCCTAGTTCCTGGGATCCGCATAAGCTGATTCAGGGTCTTGGTATGTGGCCGCACAAACGCTGGTTCTCAACACCAGGGGGCGTGCGGTTACCTTGCACCAGGCCCAGCTATCCACTACCACGCTGAAGACTCCGCTCATCTCCACATCAGGCACAGGGGTCCCAGTCTTCAGACTGCCACCCTGACAGTTCCACCCACTGTAGGAAAAAGTGAGACAATCTGTCCACAATTGGAATATTTGGGAAAAAGTGAATAACTGTTAACTGAGGTTGGCCTGGCCCGGGAGGAGGATGCACCTTGTCCAGGGTAATATCCATGGAAAAACAGTGAGTGGTGTTACTATGGCTAGGATGAGGTGGAGAAGGATTCAGAGAGTCAGGGCCTTTTGACTAAGAGGGCTGCTCTGCTCATGGTGTGGTGTGAGACAGAGGGAGGTACATCATTCTGGAGTAACCTTAAGAAGGGAGTCGACTGCACATAGCCAAGCTTGGAGGCCTGCAGGCACAGTGATATCCACCTCTTCTGCTATTTTCATCAAATACAACTGATATAGAGACAGAAGCCAGAATTAAGGTCAGAGCAGAGGAGGTCTGGGGTTACCTTGTGCATACAACTGAGAGTCACCCACAGTGCAAGGACAAAAGTCAATATACAAATAGGTCCAAATTTAACACTGGAGGGGTCACCCTGAAAATACCATTAAGGCTGTGTTGCAATAACTGAGTCTGAGTAGAAATAATTACTCAACACAGTAGCCAAGGCCACCTGCAATCAAGGAGCCAGGGGCTCAATGTCAGAAATAGGGTCACCCAAATAAGGCCTGTACCTACTCTCATAGCAGGGGCGCCAATACAACAAGTATAGCTTGGAGATTAATGTAAGGACTGTAACTTGCCCCAATTCTTGACCTGGAGCACAGTCGGGTCTATGCCAGAGTCCAAGGCAGAGCTAGGGCAGCATAGAAATGTTACAAATAGTGCAGACAGGAGGCATGGAAGCTGGCAACACCGTCAGCATGCAAGTGCTAGTGTGGGGAGCGGCCCAGGAGGACAGGAGCAAGAAAGCCCTCTACGTGGGGGCACCAAAATGCAAACAAAATGGTCACCACATTGCTGTGTTAAAGGCCATGGTCTAATGCATAGAAGACAGGCACAGAGAGCCAAAGCAAGAACCTTGAAGAGTGAAGGTGGAACCAGGGACATCAAGGAACATGTAGCAAGCACTGCAGGAGGCCGTAAAGGTGCCCTGGCATCCCCCATTGCTGTAAAAAGGAGCAGAAACAAGTAAAGAAAAAAACAGCACATCCCCACAGGCATAAACACATAACTCAAACAAGGAATAATGAAAGACAAAACATACAAAAGGTAGAGTTGAAACATTCTGAGATGAAGGATGCTCACCTGGATGCAGCTGCAAAGAAAGAGGAAGTGGAAGGGTCATGTTGTGAGTAATATCTGCCTGTCTTTATGCTGATTGGTTGATTCTTTTCAAGTTATGTTAACTGTATCTTTGCTGCTGGAGGTGGCACTAAAGATGGCCTTTGCATGACTTTTCACGTAGTTAGGCTTTCCTTTGGAACAACCTGACTACTCCAATCACACTCCCCTAGTCTTCAATTGTTCAAGAAGTCCCTCAAAACATAGAGTAACTTCTATATCACAAATCTGTCCCTGTCTCTCTCCTAAAATGCCACACTCCACTTTCACCTCCAGTTCTGCTACTTTCTCACCTTGTTTGTTTATTGTCCCCCTTGATGCCCTTCCTATTGTACCCTTATACTCCACTCCTCTAGACTATAATTTTGTCTGAGCAGGGTCTTCATCGACTTATTGTTCCAGTGTCATTTTGTAATTGCCTCATGTATTGTAAAATGTCCACCCTCGTATAATATTTTAAAGCGCTGCACAATAAGTTGGCGCTAAATAAATACCAATAATATTAATATTAATAATAATAATGAAGCCACCTATTGTGTTGTAAAATTAGCACAGTGTGTGTGGCAGGAAACAGACTAAGGAAGTAGGCTTAATAGTAATAGTATTCAGTCATATGCCTTGTGATTAAGTATCTTTCATATGTAAAGTGTTATATTTAAAAAAAAATGGTACTGGCCACAAAACCACATAACATAACAGATGAACCTTAGAAAAAAAAAAAAAAAAGCAAATGCTTTATTTTAAAGCCAGAATGTGCTAACTGCTACTGCAATATTTCTTCACTGCAATTACTTTAATTCTCCAGGGATCTGGCTGTGATGACTGTGAGTTTGTTATGAAGCTTAGTCTATAACTGACGAGTAGCTGGCTTTTTTAAAACACAAACTTTGTTATCAATATTGTGTTTTTTTAAACTACATCGAAACATCCCAGGAAACCCAAGGGCCCAGAATGCATATGAAAATATTGGGTTTTTTTTTTGTCATCAACCAGGCCTTTTTATTTGTGTTTATTACGTATATCCGTATCCATTTAAAATTATTGGCCGAGCTATCCAAATTATTTAATAATTTGGATTATCTAAATTTTTAGATTTCTTTTAAATATTGATAAAAATAAGTAATATTGGTATATTTTTCATATATGATATGTTTTTATATTTCAATATGTTGAGCAATCATATGAAAAGATTATCCAAAAATAGTGATTCAGTTGGAAAGAGTATCCAACAATATTAAATCAAGGCCATAGTTACACAGGAACTCTCATTTTCCTCTTCCAAAAAGTTTGACCTTGATTTCATATTTTTGGATAAAATGGATTTAAATATATATTTTTTAATATTTTTTTAAGTATTTAAATATGTCAATATATTTTGATGTATGCTATTTTTGATGTGTTAAAACTTTGAAAAAAATAATTTAAAAAGTTTGCTCAAAAATATTAAATCAAGCCCTTTATTTGCATTTTTTTGTAGAAAATGCTTTGAATTATTTTTTTCATTTTTTTTTTTTTTTTTTTTTTACACACTGATTGGTTACTTTTACCTGTTTTATTTTCCCCACAGGAAATTAGAACTTGTAAATCAATGAGAAAATTTACAATTTGATTAAAAAAAAATCAGAAACCATTTAAGGCCCCGATTTAAAATTTCGGGGTAAGCTTTTCAAGTGATTTATCAAAAGTCACAATTAAAGTCTATGGGAATTTTGTAGAAAAATAGTTTGAAAAGTTTATCCAAGAATTTTATATAATTTAAAAAGTGCATCTATAAATATTAAATTGAGACCTTACAGAGTTATTTGCTAAAGTGAGAATTTAAGGTGACTTTAAAGTGAATTTCAAATTTAAGGTCAAAATTGCTAAACTATAAAGATTCTCTTAATCAGCTATGCTTTCAGTTTGGTTACTTAAATTTGGAATTCTCTTTAAATTCACCTAGAATTCTTACCTTAGTGAATAACTGTTAGTGGTTTTAGTTGTAGGCTAAAAAGTGACATTTTATTCTTTTTCTCTTTTTAGGTTGGGCATGTAGTTCATCCATATTGTATTATACTACTTAGAAGGGGAAATGGTGGGGGCAGATATGAAGCTCTTATTAAATCCTACATTTATATTTGAATGTGCTACTTGGATTTGTCAAGAATATGTTACTTGGATGCATTTGTTTTCTTACTTCTAAACTCCATCCGGATAAGAATACTCACTGCCTAATTTAAAAAAAAAAAAAAAAAAAAAAATTAAATAAAATACAGCATCTCATGGAAAACAATAGGTCACTCTTTATAATGCACATCCACTCTTTAGAAGGAACTAATTGGAATAAGAAACAAAAAGGTTAAAGTAGTATTAATAATTATAGTAACCATAAAGGGTGCATTCATTATTATGCAAGCATGTATGACTGAAGAAACATTATCTTACAAAATATTAAGGTTTTCATATTATATTATATAATACAAAAATGATATATATTAAAACAATATTATAGTATAAATGACCATGTTGCCACAAAACAACAGTAAGATAAAATAAAATGCCAAGATATTTTATCAACCTAATGTGATATTTATTATTATTTTGTGACACCTCCTCCTGAAACGCTATTTTACAATCCACTTAAAGTGATATCACAAAAGGATACAGGTGCATATAGAAAGTCTGTAATATAAATGTATGCATTGTTTTGTTCCCTTAAACACGGGTGTTGCTAGATTCCAGAAACACCTGGGGCTTGAGTCCAAAGAGAAACTTGATGACCCCTACACTAACTGAGAGATTTAAATGTCATGACATATCACTGCTTCTGTATGTTATGCCCCCTCCTCTCTACCTATGAACAGTGAGCTAGCTGGGATCTCAATGAAAGCCTATATACCATTTTGCATAGCCAGGTATTCACTGTGATCCCACTATGCTTCCCAACTAATAAAGGGGCCTAAAGTAAAGTTCTGCTTAGTAGCAGCCCCTTACAGTAGGCAATAGGGCTCACCAAATACCTACACCCAAGTAAAAAAGAAATACGGGGTTAGCGCTAAAACCAGGGCAAGGCAGCAACTTAAAAGGGAATCCCTCAAAACCCTTAAAACACAATGAAATAAAAATAGAAAATAAAAGCTGCGCCAGTAGAAGGGTATAAACAATAAAAATAGTCCAAAATAGGGGTAAAATATCAAGTAAAGTCTTAGCTTAATAGATCTTCTTTAGACAGATGGTCTGTATAATGTTGGATGGAGAACGGTATCCTTGTTATCCTTCCTCAGGTGAGTCCAATATCATGAAAGATAAAACAAATAACCAAAAATAGTGTGATAAATTCACTAAAGTGAGAAAAATATAAAAGAGTAGTAAAGCACTCACATTTGGTAGAGCTATAGCTAGCTCTAGTATGGATCGCGTACAGCGGTTTAGATCCCCGCTTGTAGGATATACTGCAGCTTTGTCTTTTTCTTCAACGGAGAAGTGTCACTCAAAGAAAATAAAAACACAACCAATAGTGTTCTCTGTGATAAAATAATATGGAAATAAAACAAATAAAATAGTACTCACAAGGATGGAGCAGGCTTACTGCTCCTTGATGATAGCGTAGGTGGAATAATCCCCACCAAGGATTGCTTGGATTTCCGAAGTAAAAAATGCCAGGTAAAAAGTAAATAAAATGTGTATAAAGATTAATGGCACAAACGTAAAAAGTGACCAAAAAATCTTTAATATATAAAATACACAATTTAAAAGTCCATAAACGCGTTTCGCCTACAATGGCTTTATCAATATGGAATAAAACATAAACCTGGCAGGGTGACTTTAAATAAGAATACAGATGTTAAAAAATGGCGCCTAAAACAGAGGTTAGCCAATCAGATTGTAAGAAAATTCAATACATTAAAACATTAAAATAAACAGTTAAAATAACATAGAATTCAAATAATCTTTTGTTGATAATACTGGCAGTTGAATATAATTGCCTAGAGTAAAAAACGAGCGTTATTTTGCCTAATAACAATATAAACACCGGCGGTCACGTGGATTTTCAACCGCTAAGTGTTGTGGGAAATGTAGTAATGTTGGTGCGATCGCGCGCATGCGCATTGACGTGCGTGCGCGCGTGCGCATAAACAAATAGCCGGCAAAAGCCACTAAGAATTATGGGGGTTGTAGTAGTATGCGCGCACGCGTTCTGACTCGCGTGCGCGCATGCGCATAGTGCGATAGCCGGCGAGAGGGCAGGGAGAGCACACAATGATGTGAACACTGGCCACCAATGACGGATAAGTGGGCGGGGACTATGTTAATATGGAATCGGCTAATACAGACGAACTTATATTATGTAGAGGCTTTAGCCATGGGGGAAATAAAAATATGGCAATAATATAAGAAAGCATAAAAATACAAATATATAGAAAAAAAAAGCATAAGACCAAAAGAGCATAAAACAACATAAAAAGACATGAAAGACACAGTACTTCAAATAAAATTAAACAAATCAAAGTCTGAGTTTAAACCTTGAGGTGTCAATGTTTTAAGCTCATATACCCATTTCATTTCTGTTCGTCCCAAGATGTTTTTTATGTCCCCACCTCTCCAGGGAACAGAACATTTCTTAATACCTATACATTTTAGCAGTTTTGGATCTTTATTATGTATGAGAAAATGTTTGGATACTGAATGATTCAGATATCCATTTTTAATGTTTCTGCAATGTTCACTTATTCTTATTTTGAAGCACCTTGTGGTCATTCCAACATACTGGAGGCCACAAGGGCATTCGAGCAGATAAATAAAATTTTTTGTTGTACAGTTAATAAAATCATCAATTTTATAAACCTTATTTGTTACTTTAGAGGTAAAATTGGTTATTTTAGATGGTAACGATGAGTCAGTAGTTTTACAAACTATACATAATTTGCATTTGCAAAAACCTTTGATTTTAGGGAATAGAGATAAAGTCGGTTTAATTTTTGTTTCTCTGGTAAAATTTTTGGTCAAGAGAGATTTGAAATTAGGGGCTCCTCTGAATACTATATTAGGGTGTTCTGGTAAAACATTTTTGAGGGTATCGTCTTGTTTTAAAATATGCCAATGTTTTTTTATAATCTTTTTTACATTGCCACTTTTATTATTAAAATCAAAAATAATAGGAAGGAGCATAGGTTCACTTGTATCTTTAGTTTTGTATGTTAAAAGCTTGTCTCTATCTTTATGTTGAATTTGATTGATTGTGTCGGTTAAGATTAAATCAGAATAATTTTTTTCAATAAACTTATTTTTTAAAAAATCTGCTTGTTCGTTAAAATCTTTTAATTCAGAACAATTTCTGCGTAATCGTAGTATTTGACTCTTAGGAGCACTATCCAGCCACGGTTGGTAGTGGCAACTGGATTTGTCAATTGCGGTATTTACACAGACTTTCTTAAAAAAGGTTTTCGTGTGTATGTGTCCATTTTTGATAAAAATATTAAGATCTAAATAGTTAATTTGTTCTTTACTATATTCATACGTTAAAATGGCGCAGCTTTTATTTTCTATTTCTATTTCTATTTCTACACCCAAGTAGCCTGACAAAGTACTATACTACAGATATTTAATTTTATAATAGGTGACTGATTTGAGAAGCAGCTGCCTGATGTAAAAACAGGTGTAAAAAATAATAATAAAATCCTATTTTTTTAACGAATCACACCACTTCTATTGAACTAAGGAGCCCCCTAAACCTCCCCCCTCCCCTCCTCCCCCCCCTCCCCCAGAACAAAGGGTCAGGAACAAAAAATATGTATTGCTGACCCTATAGTGTTAAAAATACCATCAAGCCCCCCTGTCCTCTCTGCTGGTGCTGGCTCTGCCCCTGATCTGCCTGCTTGGCTGACATCATAAGAAGTTATGAAGTTATGAACTGAGTCAATCACAGCATTGGATTGGCAGAGCCAGCACAAGCTAAACACAGCCTTGGCCAACCAGCATCTCCTCATAGAGATGCATTGAATTGAATCAATGCATCTCTATGAGGAATGTTCAGTGTCTCCATGCAGAGGGTGGAGACACTGAATGCCAGTCACACTGTGCAGCACTGCCCCTGGAAGCACCTCTAGCAGCCATCTGACGAGTGGCCAGTGGAGGTATCCCTAGGATTTAATGTAAACACTGCATTTTCTCTGAAAAACAGTGCTTACTGCAAAAAGCCTGCATGGAATGATTATACTCACCAGAACAATGAAGTTATAGTTGTTCTGGTGACCATAGTGTCCCTATAAATATATGTATTTGTGCCCTTTCCCACTATCTTTTGCTTGTATCAGAGCATCTTCTTAAATACTCATCATTACAAGGGAACCAGCAGAGGAACGATAAATGGAGGAAGAGACTACAGGAAGGAGAGAGGAAGGAGGAAAATACTGTGTGAGTTCGCAGTTATTGATTGATCAGTTTTAATGAATTTACAATAAAATACATTTGCATAAATGACATATGTCTTTTACAGCAGTTGCCTTTTGCATTTATATTCTTGTCACATAGGATCTTGAAAGTTAATTTAATTTCAGCACAAGAGTGAAAACCAAGGACAGGTGGATATAATTCAGCTAGCTCCTCCAGGACAATTTAGAACTTTTACAAGCTTTTGATTTAACATGTCTGGTGTGAAGGCTGAGATAAACTCGTGAGACTGCCAATCTATTATGCACATGGCGTTAAATACATCTTCAAGGACTATTTTGCAGCTTAAGATAGAGAAAGAAAGAATTACCATAATGGAAAACCTCAGATTACATTAAAATATTGAATAAGCAAAAGAAAAAAATAAATAAAACTGTTTTGTAACATTACAAAAAATATTGCAAATAATAAAAATAGACAAACAAGCACATCAGAAAAAGTTTTCTGCTATATAAAATTAACTAGTGTAAACTGGAAAACCCAATACGACAATTTAAGTTTTTCAGCAATTCTTATGTCATCGTTTTAAACATCAATCTTTTGAAGATGTGTGTGCACAAAAAGAGGGAAGATAATCGCTTATTGATTTTTGTTCGGCCTTTAGATAAGGTTGAAGAACAAAGGAAAGAAAAAAATCCTAAATTTTATAAAGCTTTGAAAGAACATACAACTTGATATTTTTAAGTACTGTAAGAAATATATTGAGACACATTTTTACACAGGCTTGTTCTGTGTCAGCCTGAGGTTATGCTTGGAGTGTCTAAGAGCAGTTAATGATTGAATAAAAAATATTATCCTTTTCCTAAATATTGAAATGTATAGCTTAGTGCTGATTTTGGCCTTTCTACTATCAATAAATATCCTCCTCCCCTGCAGTCACAGTGTCTACATTTAATTAGAATTTTTGAATATTTTAAAGCCATGCCATGTTTAGATGTTTGTTTAGAAAAAGATTAGCTTGGTTTACAGGCTTTGAATTTATAGGCTCGATTTGCATATAGTTTGTAAACCATTTACAAGAAAGCGAAAATACATTTTTCAAATACTGCATAAACTCTAAACGTACTTATAACTGTTAATTATACATAAATAAAGTCTAGAGATTATAGCTTTTCGAACCATGTGTTATTATCATAACTTATACGATATTCATCAAAACAGAATTTGTGAAAAAAACAGAGAAGGAATACAAAAGTTAGTTTTTATGTCGCAAACAAGTTTTAGCTATTAAAGGAACATTACAGAGTCAGGAATACCAATGTGTATTCCTGAACTACTAGTGTTAAAAACACTATTTAAGTGGCCAGCCCCCTTTGATTTCTTTAAATATGATAAAAACTCACCTTTATTAAAGTGCAGCGCAAGTCTGCCAGGCCCCACCTAGTGATCTACCTCCTTGGCTGAAATAATCAGAATTGATGCTCTCAGCTAATCCAATGCTTTTATATGGGAAAGCATTGAATTCTCTGAGATTGTCAATTTTAAAGATCTCGGCCAAGGAGAAAAGGCAGTGCTTACATGAAAATGCCTGCAGGAAGGCGCTATAGACACCGGAACAACTACCTAAAGCTGTAGTTGTTATGTGACTATAGTGTCCCATTAAAGAGAAGGGCTATACCATTTGCAGTTTATGCAGATCCCATCCATGAGGGGCAGTACATGCCGATTCTAAAATGTAATGCTGCATTCGGAACATTAACAAAACAGTTCTATCATGTTTATATGCTGCCCGTCTGTTTTCTAGTTAGTGATATCATGTTTTTAGATATGAATGATTACATTTCTGATGTGAAGAGCATTCTGTGTACTCTGATCTTACACATTTTTTTGTTAAATCCGTTAGAATATTGGAAAATGAAAGGGTTCAAACTTGAAAAGTGATAGCAAACAAGTTTTTAAGAGGTTTATTGCAATTTTTCCTCTATAATCTTGCTTCAAAGGCTTTCACAATGAGGGTTTTTGAACTTCTTGGAACATATTAGTTTGAAAACCAAGTAATAAATGTCTTTGAGCATTGAGTTTGGAACTATAGTTTTATAGTTAAAAGGACACGGTCATACATTACATCGCAGAGAGCAGTCTTCATTTTCAGATATTTTAATCTACATATTGAGCTAGCCTAATGTTTAGCAACTGTAATAAAAAAATAGCTAAAATATCATATGTTCCTGAAATCCAGTTCCACCGGTATCAGGAGAACAAATAAATGCTTAGAGTGTTTATGCACGGCAAGGTAAAGTTTAGTATATATATTATGTCTTAATAAAATAATAATTTACTAGATTCCAGGCAGATGAACAGCAAACAGTAGAGATATTATATTTACAACATATAAATATCATTTATGTGTAAACAAACTAAACCTAAACATAACCACATAGATAGAAAGATAGATAGTTAAGTTTATGTTAAGTTTTCATCAGAGAATGATTCACAAACTGCTATCTCTCACCTCTAGTTACTTTTCTTTGGCTTATGAAACTACATTTAAACCTCTGTGGACCAGTGGTGTATTTTGGATTTGTGCAGCCCTTAGGCATGACGAAACTCGGTCACTCCCCTCAATCTCTTCCTGTTTAAGACACAAAACGCAGTTTGACTGACAGACACACACTGACAGGCACTTACTCTCAGATACTCATACCGTGACATACATTCACTGACAGACAAACAATGACATACACATACTCTCACTAACAGATACACACACATTTACTGACACACTGACAGACACACATTTACTTAGAGACACACACACACACACACACACACACACACATTCACTTTCAGACACACACTGACAGACACCCTGATACTGACACACTCACAGACATTGTCTTACACACTCAACTTGTTATTATGTTTGTCCTATATTATGTAACTTGTTCAGTGAATGTTTTTGTTTATGTATATATATATATATATATATATATATATATACACACACACACACACACACACGCATACTTTTTCAATAATTTAAAAAAAAAAGAATAGTAGAATATGTTGAATAGTTTCTATGACCTGATATTCTTCTTCGCGTGCATGGTTTGCAGCTGCTTGTTTTATTACAATTACCTTATCTACTTTTTTCAAATTTATATTTTATTATTTTTCATGAGCAAAAATGATTCAGGGTACAGAATAAAGAATAGGGGATTTAGGTATCAGTACAAAACTTCCATCCATATACTGGTGGACACAATACAGCATGACAAGATTATGACAAGAGTATTCATGAGACATTCTACTTAACACATCTACAATGTTCAGGACAATATAGCAAACATTTTCTCCTGAACCTGAGATTTGTCACGTCTGTGACTTTGTTACCAATGTTTGAGGCAGTCTTTGGGTGTCTCGGTCTACCTTCTATTCCTATATGTGTACAGATGGTATGGACCATGTTGGGGTACCAGAATCGGTGATGGAGGAGGATGTGAACTTGAATAGGGGAGAACCGTGGGCTGGGCAGGGAGGGAGGGGGAAGGGTGCGTAGTTGTTACCTATGTTCTTTAGACAGAAAAGTCTTGTCCCAGTGTTAACTTACAGTGTTAGGCTATAATGGTCTCAGTGAGCTGTCTAGCCAGCGTTCACAAGTTGTCCTTCAGTGGTTGTCTCTTCGCTGATTTCCCTTTAGTCATCTTTCCCCATGTCTCCCAGGTGGCGTCAAATTGTTGAACCTGAGTCGAGGATGTAATTGCTAATCTTTCATATAAACGGAATTGCTCTATCTTGTCCTCTAACTGGGCTAGGGAGGGGCAGACACGGGATTTCCAGTTGAGTGCTAGGAGGTTTCTAGATGCCAATAGAACTAACGTTAGAATTTGTTTGTGGCTTGAATCTATCCCTGTTGGGAATAACAACAGTAGGCAAATAGACGCCGTCAGGGCGAATTGTGGGATGCCCAGGTTGTCTAAGATATACCTTACGGTAGTCCAGAGAGGCTGAATATCCCTACAGGACCACCATAGGTGCAATAGCGAGCCTGTGGCTGAGTGGCATCTCCAACATGTCGGGTCTGTCATGGGGAACAGGTGTTGTAGTCTTTGTGGGGTCATGTACCACCTGTACAGGAGTTTTCTGTGGGCTTCCACATGGGAGAAGCACCGTGTCTGTTTGGACAGCCCGTTCAGGGCTTTAAGCCACTCCTCATCTGACAGTGTTATCCCACAGTCCTTTTCCCACTGGGTTTTATGTAGGGACGGTTTGTGTGGTATGAGTTCTTGCCAGGCTTTGTAGCACATGGAAAGGGTTTTGGGCTTAGTAGGAGCAGACCAGCATCTGTCTAATAGCAGGCGTGGGGTGAGCAAGGGTGGATCTTGGGAGTCCTGAGGAGGTGTCGCGTGTGCTTGTAGCACACTTTTAAGTTGTAAGTAAGAGAAGGTGGCTCGACTTGGGAGTCGCCACTGCGTCTGTAAGATTGGGAAGGCTGTCACTGCTTTGTTTGTCATTAGTTGGGATATTTTTGTAAGCCCTGCATCGTGCCAGTCTTGTAGCGGTATGTTTGGCACTACCATTCTGAGGGCTGTGATAGGTGATTTGGGGTGAAAGTAGGCGTTGTGCCCTATTGCTTTCATGAATTCGTCCCATATCGTTATTGTGAGCTGAGTAGTTGGGAAGAGGTTCTGCCGTCTCTGTCTTAGAGTTTTGGGGGTCCACAGATAGTCAAGTAGGGATTGATTGCTAAACTGTTCCCTTTCCATGTCTACCCATTGTATCGTGTTGGGTGGTGTATGTAGGAGGACACCTGAGGATAGAATTGCAGCTTTGTAGTACTGGTTGATATTTGGTAGCCCAACCCCTCCTAAGCTAGTGGCTGTCTGTAGCAGTGATATGGACACTCTGGGTTTTTTGCCTCCCCAAATAAACGTACTACATAGTTTTTGTAATGTTTTGCAGTAACTGGGCTGAACTCTGAGGGGGAGCATCCGAATGACATAGAGGATGCGGGGTAAAATCATCATTTTGTAGGCGTTGATTTTCCCTAGCCAAGAAATCATGGTGTGTTTCCATTTGTTCATTTCTGTCTTACAGAGTGCCAGCAGTGGGGTGTAGTTTGATGTTATTGTGGATGGGATAGAGGGTGCCACTTTAATCCCTAGGTATGTGATGGATGTATGCCTCCAGTCGAATTTGTATGTGGAGCGAAGGGTATCTGTTAGGGTGTTCGTTAGGTTGATAGGTAGGGCCTGTGTTTTGTCTTGGTTCAATTTATAATAGGAGACTTTTCCGAATTGGGTTATGAGGGTCAGCATATGAGGTAGAGATCGAATGGGGTCTGTCAGTGCTATAAAGATGTCGTCTGCGAAGAGAGCCAAACTATATGTCTTGTTTCCTATAGGGATGCCTCGTATTTCGGGGTGTAGTCTGAGTTTACATGCCAGGGGTTCTAGGGCCAGGATGTATAGTAGGGGGGATAGGGGGCAACCCTGTCGTGTTCCATTTGTGATATGGAAGGGGCTGGACAGGAAGCCTCCGTGGGAGACTCTGGCTGCTGGTTTGTGGTACAGTGCCATGATACTCCTAATAGTAGATGTAGGAAAGTTAAACTTGTGCAGAGTCTTGACCATGTATGCCCAGTTTAATCGGTCAAAGGCCTTCTCCGCGTCAAGGGCAAGAAAGAGGCCTTTCGAGTTTCTTGAGTCTAGTGAGGAAAGCATATTTAGGATTTTCCTGGTGTTGTCAGAGCCTTGGCGGCCTTTTATGAACCCGGATTGGTCATTGTGCACTAATTTGTGGAGTAATGGGGCTAACCGGTTGCTGATAAGCTTGGCATATATCTTGGCATCTCCGTTAAGCAGGGAGATGGGCCTAAAGTTTTTACACTGTGTGGGGGGTTTGCCGGGTTTGGGAAGGGTGGATATGTGGGCCAACAGCAGCTCATCAGGCAAGGCACCTACGGAGGCACAGTGGTTAAGGAGCGTTAGGAGGTGTGGTGCAAGAATGGTTGAGAATTTCTGGTAGTAAGCGTTTGAAAAACCATCTGGGCCGGGGGATTTGTGAGCAGGGAGTTGTGAGATTACAGTTGCGAGCTCATCTGTGGAGAATGGTCGTTGTAGTATATCTAGGTCACCGTCTTTTAGCGTCGGTAGGTCGAGGTCTTGTAGAAAGCCGTCGATGTCGCTAGGGGTCGGTAGATACATATTGGGGTCGTTTTTGAGGTTATATAGCTCACTATAGTAATTTGCAAAGAGATCAACAATATTTTGCGGGTTTAGTACCTTGTTCCCTTGTTTATCTATTAGGAAGGCAATTCTGGAGGCGACACTTCTCTCCTTTAGTTGTGAAGCCAATTTGGCACCAGCTCTGTTGCCATTGGCAAAAAAGTTATGCTTTGCCTTGCGCAATAGGTGTGATGTTTTGGCCATTTCTATGTTGCGTAATTGGTTTTGGAGGTCTGACAGTTTTCTATAGGTGGTCGTGTTTGGGTCGCGTTTATTGGAGTGTGTCAGTGTGGTGATTTCCGTTACTAAGGAGTTGTAGCGTGCTAGCCTCATCTTCTTAGCTCTACTGGCATGCTTTATAAAGCAACCCCGTATGACCGCTTTATGTGCCAGCCATACCTGTTCTATGGAGGTAGTTTGTGTGGTGTTTTCAGTAAAATAATGTCTGAGGTCAGCGGTGATCTGCGACACTACGAATGGATCGGCTAGAAGGGACTCGTTGAGTCTCCAGGTGCCAGTCCCTTTGTTGGGGAATGCCTCTTTAATACTGAGGGTAATCGGGGCATGGTCGGACCAAGTAATCGTACCAATAGTGGCTTCCGCTATGTTAGGCATGGAGGTAGCTGGAATTAGAAAGCGGTCTATGCGAGAGTAGCTGTTGTGTGCAGCTGTGTGGCAGGTGTAGTCCACCTCTGTGGGGTGGAGGATGCGCCATGGATCTATCATACGGTGTGAAGCTAGTGTGTTGCAAATTTTGGCTGTGAGAACCGTTCTCTGTTGCATGGTATGTCGCGACAGCCCAGTAGCAGAGGACGAGTCAGACTTGCTATCCAGTAAGAAGTTTGTGTCACCTCCAATAATTACCTCCCCATATTTATACATGTCAAGGATTGCTAGGGTTGAGGTTATGAATTCATGTTGGTTTTCATTGGGGCCATAGACATTGACCAGCGTGTACGGGGCATTATTAAGTAAACATTGGAGAATTAGATATCGACCCTTCCTATCTGCTATTTTACGGACCAAAGAGAACACTACATTTTTGCTGATTAAAATAGACACACCTCGCTTTTTGGCTGTATAGCAAGCGTGGTAGTCATGTGGGAACCATTTGGAGGGAAATTTGGGTTTATCCTTCCATCTAAAATGCGTCTCTTGGAAGAAGGCTACTAGAGCGCCACATTTCTTAGCCTCTTGTATGGCCAGCCTGCGTTTGTTTGGTGAATTAAGCCCTTTCGTATTTAGGGACATGATCTTAATCACCATGGTATAAAGGCGGGGTTTGCTGCAGTTTTGTTAGTTCTTAGGAGTGTAGCGTCATAGTGGAGATCGTATATGGGACAGTTGATCGGTATACGCACAAGGGAAGGGGTGGGGGTAACTGGGTGAGAACTATGTACAATGTTCCGTGTGTCACCAAGGGGTGACATCAAGGTACTTGAAGTAACGGATATTTACGGCTACTAGGGAGCCTTGGGGGTGGCCCTTTAAGGGCAGGATGTTGAGATCTACAGCTCGGGAGATCTACAACTGTACAAATGTATGACATAGTGAGTCCGGGTGGCATTACCCCCGGTCGCGGCAGTAACAATGAATTGCATTGTATAACCGACAGTGTTAGATTAAAATAAAATACAGGGGATTGAGCAAATAATACAAAACATAAAACCTGTGCGTCTAGTCCATTCAGTTGACACCAATTTTGAATAGAACCAGCAGTCCTTTCAAGTTAGGGAGGTTCCGCGGTCGGAGGGTGTGCGGAAAGTCTTCATTGGGTGTTCCCAGCTTTTGGTTATCGGTTTTGGTGCAGCGGTGTTCTGCAGGGCCCTTTCAGGGCTGTCCGAGTGTAGTGGGATGTCCCATTCCTGGAGAATTCTCTTTCCCTCTTCTGGGTTGAATATTGGTTTATCCACGCCATTCCGCTTGATCAAAAGCTTTGTGGGGAAGCCCCATTTGTAGGGGACGTTCGCTGCCCGCAGCGCTGCAGTGATGGGTGCGAAAGTGCGGCGCGCTATCATGGTGGTCGATGAGAGGTCTGTGAAGAGCTTAACATCTCTGTAGGGCGCTGGCCAGTTGCTCGTGGTTCTGGCTGCCTGCATAATGCGGTCTTTGACAGGGTAGAAGTGGACCCTGGTAATGGTGTCTCGTGGCGTGTCAGGTGGGAGGTGTCTGGGCTTAGGGAGACGGTGCGTCCTGTCCAGGAGCAGTTCTGGTTCTGTTAGTGAGGGGATAAGCACTCTAAAGAGGTCTTGAACATATTTAGTTAAGCTTGTCTGTGTCACAGATTCTGGGATACCTCTAATGCGTACATTATTCCTCCGACTTCTGTCTTCCTGGTCAGCAACTTTCTCTTCCAGTGTCTTGATCTTTTGTGACAAGGAGGTATAGGCTGCTGCCATGGAGTTATGCGCGTCAGTTAGTTCCTCTGTGCACTCTTCCAGGCGTGCAGTCCTCTCCCCAATGCTGTTGATGTCAGATCTGATGTCTGCTGCTATTTGATGTAAGTCTGTTTTAAATGAGGTTTTTAGTTCTTGCATGATCGCTCTGATGGATGAGTTTGTGGCTGGGCTGTCTGGTCTGTGCCTGTAGTCACCGGTATCAGAGTAACATGCTGGGGATCGCGGCCTACCGGCGCCATCTTGCTCACCGTGCTCTGGCGGCAGTGTTTTCTCCAGATGAGCATTTATGGTTTTTTGTTTCATTTTTTTTTGCGGTTTTGTCGCCATCGGGTAGCAGAGCGGTTCTCCTTGTACGTTGTGCGTTTTGCCGGCGATCCGTCGGTTATATCAAGCTGTTTTAGCCGCGATATCGGAGGAGCTCCGGTCTCTCACGTCCGCTCACATGTGCGGTCAGGACACGCCCCCTACCTTATCTACTTTTGATAGTAAATACTACCACAATGCATCGTTGTCTGATATGTTTTCTCTACTGCTAATTCTTTCATTACTTTCATATTGCCTCCCCATTGACATGTTGCATAAACATATTTTTTTGCCAATATTTTGTGTCAATACATTTTATTTTACATTTAATTAACACACTATAGCTCAACAGGTGAACAGATTGGGGAGTAGGTGCAGTTAACATCCCAGTGTTCCTTTGCCTGTCAGTGGGAGCAGGCAGCAAGAGTACAGTAGTTGGAATGCCAATTCCTCACTGCGACATAGTCTCAGATCCATGTTTTGATATACCATCAATAAAGAAGATCTGGTTAGATTCCACATAGTTACAGGCCATTCTTAGAAATTTGTAACCCAAGCAACCTATATAATTCATGTTGAAGAATGCAGTTTTTCCCCTGTACAAGATAAAATAGCATATCTCTCAAAAGTGACATACATTCACTGACATACCCACACTGACATGCACACACTCAGTGACATATGCACACACTCACAGACATACACTCACTAGCAGATACACACTAACTCACATACATTTACTGACAGACACACACACACATTCACTGACAGACACATATTCACTGACAGACACACAGACAGTCACACATATTCACTAACAGAAACACACTGACAGACACACATATTCACTAACAGACACACACCAACAGACACCATGGTACTGACACACTTACAGATTATATATATTTTTAAATGCTGATTTAAATCCACCCAGCCTCCGTACTTTTGGGAGAGCTGGAGTAAGTTCTTCCCTGGGGTCCAGTTGGCTGCTGGTGTCTGGGCTGGCTCCTGCGGGCATGCAGGTTGCTTAGTCAATGGAGGGAGCTGTAAGCCTCCTGCTCAGCTCCATCACGCACCGCTTAGTGATGCTGGGAACTTGAGTGATGTCATATTCCAGCTCCTGGTAATACTTCGGCGTGCGAGCGAGCTGAGCAGGAAGAGCTCACTGAACAGAGCTACCACGCTGACCACCTGGAACAAGTGAAATGCCTTGGGGGGCCCGAGATGGCCAGTCATCCAGCTCTTGGGCTCCCCGTGGAAGATGCTGTACAGGGCATCTGCCCGGCACTTGGTGAGCAGTGTTGTTTGTCGCCTCCCTGAAACTGCCACCCAAGGCCTTGTCAGCCTCGTGGAAGATACAGCACTGCTGTGGACATGGCATTCCTCAGGGTATATTGAATCTTATCATGCCAATCGACTTAATGTCACCTTCAGACCAGTGATGATTAGTTAATTTCCCATGCCAACAAGCTTGTGTTTCATTTGCATTGTAGACAAAACCTATGCATGCAAACAAAATGACAGGCCTTAAATGAGGATTTAAGCCATCTAAGAAAAATGTAAATTATGATCCCATACCACTACTAAAAGCCCACAGAGTCAACTACGCTCTGTATAAGAATTGTTAGATAAATAGAATAAAACAAACAACAAAACATACATACAAACAAATACATTAATTAATACTACTGGGTGAATACTGAAACTGATTTGAAATTGGTCACAACAGCACCTTCATAATGAATTATTTTCAGGTGAGTGTAGCCCATTTATAATGGATTCCATATTAAAGAGCAGATGATGGTAGTTCTAACATGGGAGGATTTTATAAACATCTCAAGAATTCCGCAATACACAAGAAATAACTTTTTTTCTTTTTAATGCAAATCTTTTGAACAAAAAGACATTACTTTAGTTGTGAAACACAGAAATATAAAGTCAATCGTAAGTTGTTGTTATTATGTTTACACACCATGTTGCACAAAATGTTGTTTAACAAAGGTCACAGAGGATAGAGTAAAAGAGGTCAATGTGTCTTGGTTAACACCGATACATTGGCCACAGCGACATGAAAGCAGCAACATTCATGAATAGTCCAGTAATATGCTGCTACAAATGAGCTGTGACATGTAATGAGAGCTAAAAGGGTTATCCACAAATCTCTTCTACAGTACGTACTATAGATCATGCACATTCATAAGGAGTTATCCACTGTGCAGATGTGAGGTGAGCATTGAATACTCTTATTCATAGATTTAGTCATTTCTATGGAAAGATGTTAATGGCTGTTAGAGCATGTAGATAATTAACATTCCAGCTGTGAGGCACAGTATGAAGTTTATATGAAACATCTGGCTTTATAATTATACTTAGGGACAATATGGTATTTGTTCAAAGGACAATTGTAAAAGAAAGATTCCTATTTAGCATCATCTCTACTTCTGTGCTCAGATGTAATCCTTTGGAACCCAACTAGCAACTTTTTTTTGAAGAACAAATACACATAAAATGTTGAATTCCGTCAGGTCTTTAAGCTGAGAGATGTAGTAAGTGGAGCTCAACATCTTAGCATCAGATCATGGGATGCTGGCTACACTATCTAAAACTAGTTAAGTTGAAGTTGAAAAGTTGACAAGTTGTAAATGTATAATTAAAGTGGTCCAGCATACCTTTAGTTTAAACAAGCTTTTCTTTAGCTGTGGCATCTGATTGGGTCACAATATTTTGAGCAGAACTTTGTAGCCTTTGTAGTCTTTGTATTGGTTGTAATGTTTCTTGTGCAGGAGTCTGTAAGAGCCAACTGTAAAACATTGCACATACTGGGTTTGAACACTTTGCTGCAGACAGGGCCTGATTAAAAGCCCATTGGGCCTGGTGCTGACAATTATGATGGGCCTAATTACAAAATATTGTTGACAGAAAACACTAAAACAGGTATACCTCCTAAGCGTCTACCTGGTTGTATCTGGTGATAGTAGTGCTGGAGGGAAATTCATAGGACATGGCTATCAGAAAACACATGCCCTATGCTAATATCTTGCTTTCATTTTTCAAGCAAATCAATTAAACCCATTAAAACCCTCTAACAACAGTGTCCAGTGAAGCAAGATTTTGTTGGGCAGGGTAAAAAGGTGGGCCACTGATGCGAATCATGTAACCAGAACCACCCAAAAGGCTAACCAAGGCCATAAATGCATCTAACGATGCGCTAACTCTATGTTTTCTAAGGACTGTCCCCTAGCACTCGCTGGTCCACTCCTCTCCTAACCCTCTTACTAGCAGGTAGAAGCTCCTGTTATAGAGTCTGGGACAGAGAAAAAGTGCATTTAGTGAGTGTAGAAGAAAGGAAACATGCCACAGTGGAAGAGAGACGGAAGCAACAAGAGCATTTGCACAGTGCACAAAGTCAGCACTACTTAACTAATTTCATTGTCAGCCTGTTCACACTACTTTTATTCCTCTACATCACTTTTTAGTTTTCATACTTAAGCAAGAGCATGTGAAGAGTAGTAAAAAAAAAAAAAAAAAAAATATATATATATATATATATATATATATATAAATACAAACAATGCTGCACTCACTGCATAATCCAATAGCTGCCTGGTGCTGGTCGGCTAAATATAAACAGGAAAGTAGATAGCACTCCACGGTCTTTTTCTCAATAAAAATTAACTTTTATTGCTCCAAGTTTAAAAAATCAATGTTTCAGTCTGAAGATTCAGACTTTCATCAGGACAAGGATATATATATATATATATATATATATATATATATATATATATATATATATATTTCATATTTCTTCTAATTAATGGGCACATTCTCTAGGCATGGGCCTGGAGCTGCAGCTTCATCAGCCCCTATGTTAATCCTATCCAGGCTTTGGAGAAAACTCACCTCTAGCAGCATCATTAGGGTGTCATTAGTCAACCTATAACAAGAGTTCTGGGCTGGCTAATGCCTGCTCTGTGTATATTAGACATCTGGCATCAAAGTATGCTGGAGAGAGACATCCAATAGTGATATGTCCTCACTCCACAATGCCCATGTTGTCACCTTAGCTCATCTTCTGTGTTACAAAAATAAAGAAAAGAGCCACACTCAATCCCAGCAAAGCTGTGAAGTGAAGCTTGACAAAGACCTCTTAGTTGCTGCTCTTTCACGTTTGAACCATTAAATCTGCCTGCGGCTTGAACACATTGACTGCCTGGAGATTTTCTTCTTAGCTCATCTTCTCTGACACCACTGTATCTCCAACTAGTGAGAGTGATGTCAGAGGAGGAAGATTGGACTGCCATGGGAACTTTGCCTTGGTGGTGGAATGGAGGTAAGTTTTAGTTTCGTTTTTTTGTTTTAAGTTTTGGGGGTGAACTAGAAATCAAAGGGTTACTCTAACCAAAACCTGTGTTTTACTAAATCTCTATTATTTGGTTGTAGTAACCCTTTAATCTAAAGATCATGGTTCCCGTAGATAGCCTGTATGCATGTGATTCCCTATTCCTTTTTCTTATTTTGACACAGGGGCCTTTTATGAGGGCTCTGATAACCTTCCAAGAGAAAGCTGTGAATTAACTTCTCACCTTAAATGAACACAATGCAAATCATTTAAACTACTAACTAAACAAAATAGTAATATGTACCTAATAAAGTTTAAATTGGTTAAATAGCAGCTACAAGATGAACCCTGATAGGAAAATAATGGCATATCGCAACAATGGCACTTGTTCTTGGACAAAATAAATTAAATTAAGAATAAATAAAAAGAAAAGCAATTATGCACACACAAGCTCAACTATGTAATCAAATAGTCCAATAAAACACAGGTAAATCCTAAAACTGCTAAGTTCCTGTCACTAAGGCATCCATTTCAATGCAACTTGCTATGTAACATCGTATAGACGTATATTTTATTCTTGCACGTTTACTTAGAATGATCCGACTTATATGAAAAACAGTATTGACTGTGTATAATCACACATGAAATACAAACGCCATAGCAGGCATAGGGTAAAGGCATTTGAACAGTTATATTATTGTTATTACAATGTTTAAATATTCTAATCACATGGATCAGCGATACCCAAGCTTGCTTTATATTCCTTTTGTGTCCTAATACATTTCTGTATGTTACACCTATTTGTTTGATGATAAATTCTGTAGTTAAATTCTTGTGTTCTCAAGGGCAATCTGACATATTATGTTATTGAACAGCTGTGAGAGCATAATATAATAACAAAAGGACTTATGGCCAGATTGGCATCACTAATATTAACTAAATGACATTTCTCTATTATGAATAAGTGACAGTATTTTCTATTTACCATAGTTTAATAAAAGAATTTGTACAGAAATATTAATTTTCCATTTCTAATACTGCGTCACAGAAAATATCATTATTTATTAGAATTCACACTAAAAGATATCATGTAAATAGAAATTTTCATTTGCAAAACCAGATCTCTCATTTGTATTCTCTCAATTGTTTAAGAAATTATATACACAGGCAATATGACCAGGAAGGCTACTAAACCTGTCAAATTATTTTAGCTACAAAATACTTCACTTCTTACCCATAAACTGTTAAGATCTAGTGCATCTCGATCCTCCCAATGTCCTATTATCTTTTTCCCAAGGTCTGGAAGACCTCCTCTTTCCCTACCATCCATCGTACAAAGCCTAGTGAATCTCAGCATCCGCATGCCCTACTATCTTTCTCCTAAGGTTTATTTTACCATGACCCACACATTCCTTCAACCTCTCTGCTAAGAGTTGATGCATCTCAATCTTTTCCTTGCCCCGTTATTTTTCTCCTAAAGCATGGTGCACTTCGATCTTCTACTTGCCCTACCATTTCTTTCCTAAGGCTTGGTGCACCTCAATCTTCTTCTTGCCCTATCATTTCTCCTACCATGCCATCTTAAAAATCCTGGGAGCAGATGCATTAAAGTTAGACTGTAGGCATTTGGCAACCAGGCAGCTAATTAAATTAGTTATAGTACCCACAGCTGGATCCATTACAGTAGGTGTGACTATGGCAGATTTTACACACTTCCTTCTAGTCATACCAGCAATAGGCACTCTCAACTATTTACAGCTTCTCATTAGCCCAAGCAGCACATGGTGAGGACTCTCCATTAGCATTAAAATATGAAAACCTGGGTGGTTTCAATCCTACTTTATTCGGTATATCAATAAAACTGTTAGCTCACAATTCCTCTTGCCCGACTTTTGTTTTACCTTATACTTTGCATGTTGCATGTACAGTCTTTCTCAAAACATCAGATTAAATTATCTAAGTTGGATCCCATCTCCTCATCAGCTGGCTATAAAACTACATTTCCATCTTATACTGTTGTGAGAGCAATGAGGTTTATTGATTAATCGTCTCATTACTGGTATCGTGTTTCCTTGTTTTCTAGTTTCTTGTACCTCTGTGTGTCATGATTTATGATTCTAACCTCCGCTCGTTTACCCATGTTTTCTGTTTGCTCTCTGCATGATCTCTTGGCTGGTCCTTACTACTAATATATCCACTGTCTAGAGTTTGTCACCTTCTGGTAAGTCTATTACTATACTATATAGTCTGTCTTTTTACTTTTACCTCCTTGGTTTTCATTGCTACGTCGAGCAATTCTAAGTACTGGTAATGTGTCCCTCTGGCTCTATCTCCACTTGCTAGAATCCAAAACTGCATAAGCCACTGATAGTTTAAAGTAAGATGTAAGGAGCGAGAACAATTTCCCCAAGTTGATCTCTGACTCCCGAAGTTTAACAAGTTTGTCACAATTCAAGATCCCGATATGAAATTTCTTAGTACCGTAGATTGCTATTTCTGGCAGTCTGATTTTTATGAAGTTTAGCAAAATGATCTTCATGTTTTTACTTTTGCCTTCTATGTTTTCATAAACAAGAGCTTATGTTTAGCAACTTAGTGAAGTACTCTTCGTCATTTTAGATGCATCTGAAGTTCAGTAGTCAACACATGAGAAACAATGCTATGTATTTTTAGCTTCTGCATACCTTATTTGTCTTCTGGGAAAATGGAGATTTCCATGTGGCTTATTCTGTGGTTTATGCACATTAAATTATTACCATTTAAATATAAAAGGAGTTAAAAAAAAAGTCTGGAGACAGAACCCTGTTGACTGTGTTCTTTCTTACATGGATACTATAGGCACTAAACAACTTTAGCTTAATAACGAAGTTTTGGTTCACAGATCATGCCCCTACAGTCTCACTGCTCAATTCTATGACATTTATGCATATACTTACTTTTGTTTCTGTTTATGCAGCCCTAGCCACACCTCTCTTGACTGTGTCATATAGTCTCACTGAGAATACATTGTTTCATTTTCAATCAGAAGTTAACTTGCTTTAGAAGTGTTTATCTCCAACTCTGTAAATTGTACTTTAATCACACACGGAGTTCCTGCAGGGTCTAAAAGTCTATTAACAGAGCAGGAGATAAGAAATTCTAAGTTAAACTGAATGTGCAATAAAGGAAGTTTATACATTAGATCTATTTTTACAGCAAGTGTTTAGGAAGGCTGTGTAAGTCACATGTAGGGAGGTGTAGGGCTGTATAAACAAAGTGGCTTAACTCCTAAGTGTAAGAGAATTGAGCAGTGGATAAAAAAAAAATGATTAATACACCAAAACAGGTTTTTTGTTGGTGCCTATAATATAAGATTAAATGTTTAAGCCCAAACAGGAATTTGACCCCATCTAAAAAATATCCTTATACAGTAGATTGTGATGGAAATTAGGAAACAATGGGTTATCTACAGTCCATTAAAATATTTATATACATTATATAAAGGGCTACATTAACCAACTTAATTCCCTCCAGATGTATCAGAATTACAACTCCCATGATGCTTTGATAACCTACATCCTGACAAAATGTTTAAGGATCTGTAGTTTTTCTAAGGATATCCCTAGCCTAGACTATTTATTATTTACATTTTTAAATTCATTTATATTTTGAAAAACAAAGTGTGCTCTGGTCCCCTACAATGGAAATACTGTTCTAATACAATAAACACTATGTGTTAAATAATGTTCCATATCGACTACGTTAAACTTTTAAAAAAACTTACTATTTAGGTTAAAAATAACTCTAGGAAGAGCCAAAAATGATCACAGAAAGGAAAGCTAATCATGTGTCTGTCCTTGGGTTGTAAAACAGGTTTGCCGCTGTGCCAAATCCTTGGCACATTTTTTTACATATAGCACTCTGTCTATTTCAAATTTTATTTAAATCCAATAGGCCACAAAAGACACTAAGCATGGGGTAATACTTTCACATTATGCTTATTATTATTTTTTTCGACATGAAATAGCTGGACAACTGTTCCTGTCAGTTGGCAGTTTTGTATCTCTCTGGAATCCCACTGTTTGGACAGAGATAGATAGTAGTTAGTCTGTAACTGTTTGCCAGACATCATGATGATTTCTTCTGTCTAACTGCATTGAAATCGCTAGGATAAAGAGTATCAGTCGTCTAGATTGATGTTTCCCTATTCTGAGCACAGGAGGAAATCATTTGATATAACTGATCTTCTTTCTGGCTTTCATAATTCCTTTTTTACTTAATCAGCGGCTTATTTGAAGCACTTGCATAGACGGATATTCCGTGAAGTTACCCTCCCCGAGAGACAGCTCTGTTTAATGCAATTAACTCAGAATCAATACAGCTTTTTTTTTTTTCAACTCGTTAAGCTAACATATTGATTTTTGCGTTTTCAGTCTTTTTATTCTTTTACTTTTATGAAAGTATTTTGGAAATTAGCAAAACAGCACGCAGGAGTTATGGTGTAGAATTAGCTTTGCCAGAATAAGCATCATTGATGGATTCTAAGAACACATTTTTTCATACTGTTAATAACAAGTAAATGGGGATCTGTTTCTTATTTGCAATATGATTATTAAGGAACAATAAGGAACAGATACTGGATTGATAGCAAATTACCTGCTTGTGTGACATCATACAATTTTGTATGTAAATAGAAAAATAGAGAAAGGTTAAAGAAGAATTATTTGTTCAGATTGGTCAGCAGGAGATCATTAACAAATGGCTATTTAATAAACTCCTAATGTGAATCTAATTTTCAATATTCACAAACAGGTGCCGATATAATATCCGAAATGTAATAACTATTAGTTACTAAATGCAATTTGGACAATAAGTAATTAATGTAAAAGATCCCCTTAGGTCAATTCTGAGACTGCTAACAAATTCAAATTACATGCAAATGGTATTTATCAAATAATGCATTATATATGAATAGGTTAGCCATAACCATCTTCCACAAATGGGATATAGGTATAGGTATCAAATTGTGTATTTCACTTTATGCCAGTTCCATGGTTGTGTCTCTTCCCTTTAGCTCAGTCCCCCAATTCTCTTCCTTTATTCTAGTCCCTCAGATGTGTTTCTCCTCCTTTA
This sequence comes from Pelobates fuscus, assembly GCF_036172605.1. Lineage (NCBI taxonomy): Eukaryota > Metazoa > Chordata > Amphibia > Anura > Pelobatidae > Pelobates > Pelobates fuscus. Next base: position 47,947,587 of record NC_086325.1, on the reverse strand, counting down.
CTCTACCTTGTCTCTCCCCTTTATCTATCCCAGTTGTGTCTCCCTTCTTCATAGTTACATAGCTACATAGGCTGAAAAGAGACTTGCGTCCATCAAGTTCAGCCTTCCAAAAGTAGGCAAAAAAAAACAAACAAAAAAAAAAAACAGTTTGAAGCACAATTTTGCAACAAGCTAGGAAAAAAAATTCCTTCTTGACCCCAGAATGGCAGTCAGATTTATCCTTGGATCAAGCAGATATTACCCTACAGTGAAAGATTATATCCTTGAATATTCTGTTTTTGCAAGTATGCATCTAGTAGCTGTTTGAACATCTGTATGGACTCTGATAAAACCACTCCTTCGGGCAGATAATTCCACATCCTTATTGTTCTTACAGTAAAAAAAACCTTTCCTTTGCCTTAGATGCAATCTTCTTTCTTCCAGCTGTGTCTCTCTCCCCTTAATGCAGACACCCCAGGAACTCTCCCCGTTATTTCAAGTCCCTTCCTTAATTTTAACCCAATTTTTTCTCTCTGTTGTTTGACCTTCAGACCTCCACACTTGTGTTCTCCCTCTTATTTTTGCTTGAAATGGTTAACAGTAGGCTTGCGGCTGGTCCTGATGCTGCTGGGTGTCTAACATCCAGTTCCTATGTCTGGAGGGGGTGGACCTAAGTTTGTGCAAAGCTGTTTGGAATGGAGCTAGGTCTCCACCTGACAATCACCTTATTAAATGAGTAGCTCCAACCCTGTTAAGTGTACACATTTTTAAAAATTTAGCATTTCCTAATAGGCATTGTTGATTAGCCTCAGCCCCATTAAAAACTTAAAAATAAAGAAGAAACCTACCTGAAAACCAGCAGTGGGTGAATCTCCGTGCTGGTTTCCACTGCCCTCTAATGTCACTGGGTTTCCAGTACCAAAATACTGCTGAGCTGAACCGACATTCAATTGAACTTCAGGTGTCCTGAAAAATGTTATGTTTTCTGGAAAAATGTTCCTGCCTAGCCAAAGATTCTTAACATGCACATTTGAGCACTATTACAGTGGAAAAAAATATCTTTAAGGTGGTCCAAACTTAACTTTTTACAGTTCAGTACACATAATAAATGTACATCACTGTTTATTAAAACAATGCATGCCTTTTCATTTTTACAGTACAGCCAGATTATTTCTCTTCCAGTGGGAATAGCGGGTCTTATCTGCTTGACATAGTATTTAACCCCTTAAGGACCAAACTTCTGGAATAAAAGGGAATCATGAAGTGTCAGACATGTCATGTGTCCTTAAGGGGTTAAAGAATTATCATTTTCAAGTTATTCCTCCTTTTTAGACAATATTCCGGCAGACCTACATGTTAATTTATTTATTATAAATTAAGATGAAGAGTTTACTTTGCATTAATTTAAGATGGACTCTTCTTTGAATGCTGCAAGAGTTTTCAAATTTTTTTTTTTTTATTTTTTTTTATAAAACATATTTTTTATCATAATTATATGTAACAAAATAGCTTAAAGAAACATTAATTGCAATAGTGCTAAACATTGTTTGATACATTAAAAACAAATGTATAATAGAGCCCAAAGTCTTATGTGTTCACCTTGTGCTGGTTATAGACTGAATTGATGAATATTAATAGGATTTAAAATAACAATGATATGAAATCTAATGCCCATATTGCTAGATATGTTTTTATAACAATACCCAAGTTTAATGCTTAGCTTGCTTAAATGAGTCTCAAAGCAAGTTGTTAAATACATTCTTAAACTCAGTCACCAATTATCATCCCGAGGTACCGAGATTGTTCCACTTGTACTACATATTTAATAAAGGTAATATGAGCATTTGGGCTATATGCTTCCTACTGAGTATCTTGTGAAGTTCCTTTGGTGCCAATTAAACAATACATGAAATGCTGAATGCTAAATAATTCTCCTAAAATGTTGCTATGATATGCAGTGAAAACAAAAAGTAAAAAACACAAGGTTAATGCACTAACATGGGAATTGTGTAGAAATGACAAGGGAATTGTAAATATAAGACCTTTGTAAAGGATGAACAGCTAACTTAAATGTTGCCAAGTTCAACTATTTATTCTTAAAATGTGAAGTTCTGTACATTTTACATTCTATGTTGATGTTCAATTTTTTTGATAAAATATTGCTTTATTTCACTAAACCTTGTATTGTCATTAAAACAATCAAGTCATTATACATTTTATCTAAGATTTCTTTCTTATTGAATAAGTATTTTTTTTAAATGTTCTAATGTTAACTTTTTTCCCACTTCTCAAATCTAGGATTGTCCGATCGCCATATTTTATTAGGACACATTAATTGTGCATTCTCTTGAACAGGCCTTGACAGTGGTCATGCGATTGAGAAAAGAAAACGTAAGAAAGTAGTTCCGATATCATGATACAAATATATTGCTTCTTCTAAAACACATATTTTTTAGCAATTAACTTTGTAAATTTCCTTTCTCAAGGGTCAAGCAGATCTAATATGACTACTTGTAAAAAAAAAAAAAAAAAAATATTCAGAATTAAACCACAGGCATTTGAAAACAATGCAAAACTACTCAAATAAAATGTAAAATAAATTATAGCTGAAGTTATGTCTTTCATTTCTGACCTGTCTGGATTTTGAAAGGATCCAGTTCAACTCAAGTTCTCTTGAAGCATACAGTTCTTTCTCTAAATTGTACTTGAATATCTAATTATTGACCAGTGAAGCTTACCTTGGCATTCACTATATTGCGTGCCCTGCATTTGCATGCATTCCAATTGAAATGTAGTTCATATGCATGTGGGATGACAAGCTGACCCACCACTGCCATATACAATCTGGGGGCAGGATGCATTTTTTCCATTATATTCCACTACATTTAGATGACTGGAAGACTGGAAGATAATAATCTACTCAAGATGCTTTTCAATGTTTTCTGCTACGAGAGAGATTGTAGCCTTGCTTTAATTGATACACAAATGGGGAAATGTAATGTGTTTTAAAAAATGTATTCAATGAAATATGCTGAAATCATTTTATAGACAAAGAGAGTGTTAGCCATAGAAATACAAGACAAATGCAGATAAATTTACTATTTTTTTGGCTAACAACTTGGCAGCTTCAAAGCCAGGTCTGTTTTTCGTGCATTCCTATATGCCTAAAGAAAATAAGTGAGTGGTTTTGAATGCTTACACTCTATTTCCACTCAGAACTTTGTCAAATAAACAGTGAGCTTTGATGAGCTGACAATTATTTGGTGTGTAAGCTTTATAGAGCATTGTCAGATAGTGCAAGCTTTTGAGCACAACTGGATATCAACATATTAATGATAGTGATGTCGCAAACTTTCGCGAACCGGCGAACCGCCGAACCGCCATTGACTTCAATGGGCAGGCGAATTTTAAAACCCACAGGGACTCTTTCTGGCCACAAAAGTGATGGAAAAGTTGTTTCAAGGGGACTAACACCTGGACTGTGGCATGCCGGAGGGGGGTCCATGGCAAAACTCCCATGGAAAATTACACAGTTGATGCAGAGTCTTGGTTTTAATCCATAAAGGGCATAAATCACCTAACATTCCTAAATCACAATGGATATGGATTGACACCTGACATATGATATATTGACACCTTGACATATGGATTGACACCTCTCCTCAGAGACCCTGATACACACTGACAAAGAGCAGAATAGGGACTGTTCCCCCTACATAGGGTCACTTGGCAGATATGGATTGACACCTGTCATCAGGGACCCTGATACACACTGACACAGAGCAGAATAGGGACTATTCCCCCTACATAGGGTCACTTGGCAGATATGGATTGACACCTGTCCTCAGGGACCCTGATACACACTGACACAGAGCAGAATAGGGACTGTTCCCCCTACATAGGGTCACTTGGCAGATATGGATTGACACCTGTCATCAGGGACCCTGATACACACTGACACAGAGCAGAATAGGGACTGTTCCCCCTACATAGGGTCACTTGGCAGATATGGATTGACACCTGTCATCAGGGACCCTGATACACACTGACACAGAGCAGAATAGGGACTATTCCCCCTACATAGGGTCACTTGGCAGATATGGATTGACACCTGTCCTCAGGGACCCTGATACACACTGACACAGAGCAGAATAGGGACTGTTCCCCCTACATAGGGTCACTTTGCAGATATGGATTGACACCTGTCCTCAGGGACCCTGATACACACTGACACAGAGCAGAATAGGGACTGTTCCTTCTACATAGAGTCACTTGGCAGGTATGGATTGACACTTGTCCTCAGGGACCCTGATACACACTGACACAGAGCAGAATAGGGACTGTTCCCCCTACATAGGGTCACTTGGCAGATATGTATTGACACTGTCCACAAGGACAAGCTGCAGGCTTCCTGGCAGGGCCCATACAAGGTGGTAGAGCAGGTTTGTGATACCATCTTTGTGATCGGTGCGGTCACAGGCACGGGAGGCAAGCGCATGCTCCATGTGAACATGCTCAAGCCATACCACAAGCGAACGGAAGAGGTAACCGCGATCTGTGCACCTGCCACTGAAGATTATGATAATTTGCCACTCCCAGATCTCCTAGACCAAGAGTGCCAGAGTGGAGACCTGGGAGAAGTACAGTTAGGAGAACGGTTAGACCCCCAGGACCGAACCCAGGTCCAAAGACTAATCCAGGACAAGGGGGCCACATTTTCCAACCTACCTGGGTACACTCCGTTAACCACTCACAAAGTTGAAACCCTAGACCAGACCCCCCTTCGCCAAACCGCCTATCGCATACCCGAAGCAGTTAAAGAAAATATGCGGAAAGAAATTAAGGAAGTGATGCAGTTAGGGGTGATAGAACACTCTGACAGCCCCTGGGCCTCCCTGGTAGTACTAGTACTGAAACGGGATGGCACGACCCGTTTCTGTGTAGACTACCGGAGGCTAAATGATAAAACAACCTCAGACGCCTACTGTGGCGAAACCAACCTCGCCACTGGGCCCTGGAGAAGCCTGTTTGCTAGCCTCCTACCTACTGACTATGGCCCCTGGGTTATTTGGGGCATATTGTACTGTATATTGCTGCTACTGGCCCTTTTAACAGCATCTATGGACATATTGGGACTTTTGGGACTACTGTCCCTTTAAGACTGTGCTACATATTCTAGTGTACTGCCTGTAATATTATATGTGTATTTGTGTGTTAAGCTTAACCTAGGATATGTATGCAGCATTCACCTGATTGTTCGGTAGAATCACTCCATTCATTATATTGAGTGAAACTACCGAACAACCAGACCACCCAGGAATAAGTGTGCCTCCAATTACAGTTTGCAACAATGTTGCAAACGGGTAATTGGCAATCAGTGTAATGTATGCTTTGTCCTCTGGGTGGCCGCCATTCGGGAAACAAACACGTGGCGGCGGCCATCTTAAACTACCGAACAGCGGTGTTTTGCCGTCGAGTGTCTGGAACTAAAATCGGACACTTGACTAGGCAAACACCGCTGAGACCTCCATACTTCCAGAAATTCGTATAAAAACTACCGAATGGCCCGCCGTTCGGTAGAAAGAACCCCTCAAACAAGGGAATTCATTCAAACCCTCTCCAGGCTCTATAACACAGGCAATTCGCCTGTTTTCATTCCCTTGTTTGTGACCGACCGCAGGGCCAAAATGCATGGAACTGTTTTCGGATACTTTACCCATGCGGTCGGTCAAATCTTTGGAACCCCATATCTCCCGAACTGTTCATCCGAATGACTTGAATTTTGGATATGTTTCCCCCCTGAATAAGGGCTATCCAGCGATGCTGGATTTAAAGGTGTACCCCCTGTTTTTGGGGTACATCCAGAACTTGGCTGAAAAGGTGTACCGGATAATTGGGTTTAATGTTATCTGAGGGGAGGGGATGTGTGGGCTGAACCATGTATGTGATTGGTTATTTTATGCCTCCCCCTGGGTGTGGCCTGTATGTGTATTATTGTAATAAAAGCCAGGCTGGATGAGACAGTCCAGAGTTCCTGTTTTACCCTCAAAGTGATGTGTCGTCTCATTATTGGGGGAAGGATTTATTGTATGCTGTTCCAGTTGACTGCTAGGAGTACAAGCCTATTCGTATGGTTCCTATTCAATGGTCTACAGCATTCATACGCTTGGGAGAATTTAAAGGTTTCTCGGATTCGGTGATTATGGTGTCTGCCAGAGTGCTTGGAGTCCTCAGGAAGCACTAGGAGCATCCATTAACAGAGGTACCAAGTCGGGGTGCCAGGCGATCCGTTACACCTACCCTATGCTCCGGATAGACGAGCTCCTAGACAAAATGGCCAGAGGCCAGTACCTCACCACAATAGATCTGTGCAAGGGGTACTGGCAAATTCCATTAGCCGAGGACGCCATCCACAAGTCGGCATTTGTCACCCCGTTTGGCCTGTATCAGTTTAAGGTCATGCCATTCGGGATGAAGAATGCCCCGGCTAACTTTCAGAGGATGGTAGATCGGCTACTGGATGGGTTTCAAGAGTATGCCTGCGCCTACTTGGATGATATAGCCATTTTTAGCTGCTCCTGGCCCGAACAGGGCAAAAGGGAATCACAGCACCACGACCACGATGGCCCCTGCGGGGTGTCCTGCCTCTGCCTGTCTTTTTTTTTTGGATTAGTGATACTATGCGTGCAAGCTACTGTGACACCAGATATGAGTGGCAATGTGCACTGGCAGAGGTTTGCAGAGTACACGCTGTAGGCCTGACACCCGCTTGAAGACAACTAACTGCTATTCAATCTATAACAGTGGAAAAAGTTTTTTGGTTTTAAATGCACGCTATAGTGACACCAGATATGAGTGGCAATGTGCACTTGCAGAGGTTGGCAGAGTACAGGCTGAAGGCCTGACACCCGCTTTAAGGACACTGACTGCTATTAGCTTACAGTGAAAAACGTTTTTTCTTTTTAAAGGCACGCTATAGAGACACCAGATACGAGTGGCAAAGTGCACTTGCAGAGGTTGGCAGAGTACACGCTGAAGGCCTGACACCCAGATGCTTGCAGACAACTAACTGCTATTAGCTTACAGTGAAAAACTTTTTTCTTTTTATAGGCACGCTATAGAGACACCAGATATGAGTGGCAAAGTGCACTTGCAGAGGTTGGCAGAGTACACTCTGAAAGCCTGACACCCGCTTTAAGGACACTGACTTCTATTAGCTTACAGTGAAAAACTTTTTTTCTTTTTAAAGGCATGCTATAGAGACACCAGATATGAGTGGCAAAGTACACTGGCAGAGGTTGGCAGAGTACACGCTGAAGGCCTGACACCCAGATGCTTGCAGACAACTAATTGCTATTAGCTTACAGGGAAAAACTTTTTTTCTTTTTAAAGGCACGCTATAGAGACACCAGATATGAGTGGCAAAGTGCACTTGCAGAGGTTGGCAGAGTACACGCTGAAGGCCTGACACCCGCTTTAAGGACACTGACTGCTATTAGCTTACAGTGAAAAACGTTTTTTTCTTTTTAAAGGCACGCTATAGTGACACCAGATATGAGTGGCAAAGTGCACTTGCAGAGGTTGGCAGAGTACACGCTGAAGGCCTGACACCCAGATGCTTGCAGACAACTAATTGCTATTAGCTTACAGGGAAAAACTTTTTTTCTTTTTAAAGGCACGCTATAGAGACACCAGATATGAGTGGCAAAGTGCACTTGCAGAGGTTGGCAGAGTACACGCTGAAGGCCTGACATCCGCTTTAAGGACACTGACTGCTATTAGCTTACAGTGAAAAACGTTTTTTTCTTTTTAAAGGCACGCTATAGTGACACCAGATATGAGTGGCAAAGTGCACTTGCAGAGGTTGGCAGAGTACACGCTGAAGGCCTGACACCCACTTTAAGGACACTGACTGCTATTAGCTTACAGTGAAAAACTTTTTTTCTTTTTAAAGGCATGCTATAGAGACACCAGATATGAGTGGCAAAGTACACTGGCAGAGGTTGGCAGAGTACACGCTGAAGGCCTGACACCCAGATGCTTGCAGACAACTAATTGCTATTAGCTTACAGGGAAAAACTTTTTTTCTTTTTAAAGGCACGCTATAGAGACACCAGATATGAGTGGCAAAGTGCACTTGCAGAGGTTGGCAGAGTACACGCTGAAGGCCTGACACCCGCTTTAAGGACACTGACTGCTATTAGCTTACAGTGAAAAACGTTTTTTTCTTTTTAAAGGCACACTATAGTGACACCAGATATGAGTGGCAAAGTGCACTTGCAGAGGTTGGCAGAGTACACGCTGAAGGCCTGACACCCACTTTAAGGACACTGACTGCTATTAGCTTACAGTGAAAAAACTTTTTTCTTTTTAAAGGCACGCTATAGAGACACCAGATATGAGTGGCAAAGTGCACTTGCAGAGGTTGGCAGATTACACGCTGAAGGCCTGACATCCGCTTTAAGGACACTGACTGCTATTAGCTTACAGTGAAAAACGTTTTTTTCTTTTTAAAGGCACGCTATAGTGACACCAGATATGAGTGGCAAAGTGCACTTGCAGAGGTTGGCAGAGTACACGCTGAAGGCCTGACACCCACTTTAAGGACACTGACTGCTATTAGCTTACAGTGAAAAAACGTTTTTCTTTTTAAAGGCACGCTATTGTGACACCAGATATTAGTGGCAAAGTACACTGGCAGAGGTTGGCAGAATACACGCTGAAGGCCTGACACCCAGATGCTTGCAGACAACTAGCTGCTATTTAATCTATTACAGTGAATTTTTTTTTTAAATGCAAGCTTAAGCTATTGTATGAGATAGAAGTACCAGATATGAGTGGTGGCACTGGGCAAGTGGGCACAATTTCCACTGTGAGCCTGACACACACGCTGGCAGGCAGGCAACTGCAATTACATTACACAGAAAAAAAAAAGCAGACTGATGTTCTAGCCCTAAAAAGGGCTTTTTGGGGTGCTGTCCTTACAGCAGAGATCAGATGAGTCATTCAGGACTGTAGTGGACACTGAATACCCTAGCCTAGCTATCAATTTCCCTATCAAATGAGCAGCAGCTACACTTTCCCTCCTCTATCTAAGAATGCAGCTTCAGAATGAATCTAAAATGGATGCTGTACAGGAGGTGGGAGGGTCTGGAAGGGAGGGTCTGCTGCTAATTTGCTGGAATGTGTCTGCTGACCGTGAGGCACAGGGTCAAAGTTTACTCAATGAAGACGAATAGGGGGCGGATCGAACCGCGCATGTGTTCGCCCGCCGTGGCGACCGCGAAACACGCTATGTTCGCCAGGAACTATTCGCCAGCGAACAGTTCGGTACATCACTAATTAATGATAGTGCAACTAGTGGACTTTTCCAATAATGGTTGTATTTTATCATCTATGCAATTCACTATTGATACACACAACATTAACACAACATCAAGACATCCCAATATTAACACCACATGAACAAAGGTCTATAGTGATATAGTTTTGTGATCCATGCTATGGTTAAAGTTATATAACCATCAACATTTGTCCCCCTCCCAATCTCTATTCATGCTACATGTCACATGTCTGCACATCAGTTTTTATTAGGTTTAAAAATATTTATAAATTTAGATTCATCTACTCATTGTTCCTCAACAGATACTGCCACTACACTCCAGGCAGGGGGCATCGAAAATTTACTTGCTCTGGCTATGGATTGCTGTGCCGTTAGAATAATGTGTAAATAGAGTTTTGTGACTGATTTAGGGTATGTAATGAGGGAATCCAAGTAGTAAACATGTGAAGGTATTAAAAGGGAGAATCACCTTAGTGATTTTTTTGAATTGACAAGTGTACAGCTTCCCAGAAGGGAATACATTTACAACAGGTCCACCAGACATGCAATACTTCAATGTGCGCTCTACTTGGCTTCCTAGCCAACATACAGAAAGGGCATTGGGAAAAAAAATAGTAAAGACGTGAGAGAATCATATACTATCTGAAAATAGTCTATTTTGTTCTGTAACGGCCAAGGATGGAGCAAAGCTCGATAAACAATAAAACATTTTGAACCATTTCTGTTGGGATATGGTGCACTGCAAATCAAAATTGCATCCTTGAAGAATTTGGGAATTTAGAAAAGAGAGAGAGTGCTATGTACAAATATTAGTCTATAGCACATGGAGGTCAGTTTACAAGCAGTTGTTATGTGTTTATATAAAGATCTGTAAAAAAGGGGTAATATTGGGTTAATCCCCAGCACTCGACTAAAAATTATGATGGCAATTACATCTCTTGGTGCAGATGATGGAAGATGTATTGGTTTGTGCAGTCTATGTGCTCTGTCAATCATCAACATATCTGGATAAACATCCGGGATCAGCTCTTGAAGAAAATCTATTAAGTAAGTATTTAAATCAGAATTGGAGACTGATTCACAAAACCTTCTAAATCTTGAATTATTCCTTTTGGATTTGTCTTCCATGTCACCTAGTTTGTTTTGATATGTTTCAAGGGTAGCCTCCATCTCCTCTAAATTATCTGCTAGGATGTTATGTGCTGTAGCTGTCCTTCCATGTGCCCAGTTCGATGGCCTAAATCCTGTTCCCCCTCCATCATGTAGTTTAATTGTGTTGCCATACTTGCTGTTAATGATGCAGAGAGTTCTCCCAGCATGTTTTTCAGTAATGATGTGTTCACCAGCCAGTCTTCCATAGGAGAAGTGGGTGAGACTGTGGGAGAATTGGCTTCGGTGCCATCTTGGGCCTGGTATTGTGTATCATGCGACTATGCACTCGTAGTTCTTGCCGCAAAAAAGGATGCACAGTCTGGCTTTTTGGGGGTCTGTTTAGCCCTCTGGGACATGAAGATACTCTGGGATGGTGTGTAGGAGGCATAATGAACACCAGGTCTCCCCTCTAAGTGCTGCTTTAGGCTGGTACCTCACGGTGATCAAAGAGAAACCACGCAGCTCTGCTGCTAATACCACACGTCATATTTGCTCATTTTTTAATGAAAGCTTATAGTAAACCTGTCATAAAAGGGTCACTTTAAGATAAATTGTCCCAAATGCATTGAATACATCATACATTACAGAGATACGTGATATATTCAATTCAACGCAGATGAATTGACTGACTGACAGGTTAAAGGCCTCTTTCTAAATCGTTTTTTTCCCTCCTAATCTCTACATTTGCTATCACATCTGCAAGCTAAATGTATAGATGAAATTGTATGCTCTTTCAAAAGAGCTGACGTTACAGGTGCCATGACAGGTACCCATTAGGGAACTGGGAAGTATGTACCATTGAATTACCTTTCCTGTAAGAAATGTGTGTTATTTTTTACTCTTTATGTTTTTTTTTTCTTTCCTGTACATTTTTGTGTTAAGTCTAGGGAGCATCAATATTTGGTATATTTTTACCTATTACTAAATAATAAATTCTACAGCATATCAACATTGTTTTAATATGTGCCAATTGCACTCATTTATTTGTTCTTTGACTGTGGTCTGTAACTTAATTAAATTATGTTTCCACTGAAATTGCTATCAAATCACGCAAGCGCGGAACATTACCTCTATATACCCACTTTTATTCAGTAACGTGTGTCTCCTATATCAGTAAGCGTTCAATTGTGATATATATTTTTAAAATGTTATACAGGAGATTGTACTCTGCATGAAGAATTATTACAGCTGGTTATCTCCCCGGTTCTCGCACAGCAATTTCATCTCTCTGAAATGTGGTGCAAAGATAGTATAAATCAACATGGCATACAATAGCGTAAAACACTTTCAAATCGTATTTATTGCTAAAGAAGAGTGGATTTGATGTTCCGTTTTTAATGATAAAATGTGTTTCTGAATAACATGATCTTTTAAGCTTTTCTTGTCATTTTCCAGCCACCCTGCTTCTTTTTATTGAAAAAACAATTTATTGTGAAAGAATAATGTATTAAAATATATACATAAAAATGAATCGTGTTCTTCGAGATTACTCTGTAATCATGATGACTAGTTGAAAATTGTATTCATGCCATCATGATCAGTATTCATTTAAATTTAGGATATTTGTATATGTAAAACATAAAAGAACAAACAAAAAAATAATGATTTATAAATAATGATTTATAAATAACAGTTGCTATAAAGAACATTTTTACTGAAGTACAAAAAAGTTATTCATCATATGGACAGAAAGATCTTAGTATTTCAAAATGAAAACATCTATTCAATGCCATTTGGTACAATTCTACTTAAAAGTACAATTTGTAAAAATGTAGAAAATCATGTATGAATATAAGAACATCAGCAATTTCAAAACATTTTGGAAAGTTTTATACCTTAGCTTATTCACTGCCCAAATCTGGTTTAAACACATTTTATTTTCATTTACAAAATAAAATGCTGTCCTTAAAGGGACACGGTAGGCACTCAGACCACTTCAATCATTGAAGTGGTCTGGCTGCAAACTCCCATCGCCCTTAACACTGCAGTGGTAATTATAGCAATTTTTTGAGGGTTAACTCCTCCTCTGGTGGCTTTCTACCAGACAGCCACTAGAGGGACTTCCAGAATAGAAATGGACTTTTGGTCCATTATCTGACGCTGGACATCCTTACGCTATGCATGAGGACCTCCAGCATCAGATTTTTCCCATAAGAAAGCATTGAATAATTAGGTCTCCCCTCCAGCAGACGTTAGCGGGGGAGGCGCGTGGGCGGAGCTAGCTGAGCCAGCGCCGAGCCAGCACCGAAAGACATCGGTGCTGCGCCCAGGTAAGTGACTGAAGGGGTTATTAACTCCTTCAGCACCACGGGAGGGGGCTTTGACAGTGGGGGAATCTATAGTGCCAGGAAAACAAGTTTGTTTTCCTGGCACTATAGTTTCCCTTTAAAGCCTCACTTATCTACATTTATACTGTAGGAAGTATTAGAAGTTTATAACAGAACCCACTCCAAGGACCTAATTCACCTATTTAATGTCTGCAAATGTTCTGAAAATGACAGCCTTGTAATCTCATTTCAAACAGAGAAAGAAAGAGGGTGTGAATTATGTATCTAATGCCTTTTAGCATTAGATTAGTATTACAGAGACAGCTATTAGACTTTTTAAATATATTTATTTTAGAAAGATGAGATTCAATTGTACTTTCAGTAAAAGAGCATTATATGCAAGCAACATTCTGTTACAATTTTCAGCTGCACTGCTAGTAAGGTTGGGATCTCTACAAACACCTACAGAAGGGTATGTTTATTTATCTATTTTGTCACACCTACAGTATGTAGTAATTTGTTTTTACTAATATTACAGATCCTGTGTGAAGTACTGGAAGACACAGGATACTGTGTACTAAGTAAACAAAAACACCCCCACATATTTCTATAAAGGATGAATAAATAAAACTGGAAAATAAAAATGTTATTCTATGTTTGTCTGAATAGCGGCCTGTACAAAGAAAATGCTATTTTGTCCTACATTCACACCATGCTTCAAATAATTGTTATGCTAACATTTTGTCAACCATATTTTCTTGGTGAAGGGGTTAAATCGCAAAGAAAGGAAAATCATGATTTGTCAAGAATAAACCTGTTACTTTGCCTATCTACTAAGATATTCATTGCTACATGTTGGAAGTATCTGTCCTTGGAATAGTGGCTTTGATACCCTCCCTCCTCCCCTTAAATAATTATTATTATTTTTATTTTTTTTAAAAGCTAAAGAGTATTTTTTTTTTTTAGTAAAATCTGACTGGCAATATATTGGCAACCATACTACGAAAGAGTAAAAAAAAAAATTCTTTTAAAAACCTTTTTTCAAATCATTTATTTTGTCCTCTTAGATTGGACTGCTTGTTGTGCCACGTTTCAACAACTAAGGATGATACTTAAAATAAGTTATAAGAACATACTAATAGTATTAATAGAAAAATAAGAAAAATAAAAATGGATTTGTCAGTGTCATTACTATGCTTCTACGTGATAGTGATGTTTCCTGCTTGGTTCAGTGTTTCCTATATATAATAAACTACTCCTTCTCAATTATTACAGTGTACCTGTATCTCTCCAAGCAAGATTCAGTCCATAGCTATCAGTTTGTGTCAGTCAGAGAGTCAGTTGGTTTCTGTAAAACCATGTACATCGTTTCTGAGCAGGAGATAATGTCTTACTTCACCTGTTGTGTACCAGTGCTTCCTTCTTTTTTGATTATTGTCCATACGCATCAGTTAGTGTAATCGTATCATGGACTGTCTCTGTGTTTTAGTCAGGTTGTATCAGCGTATTTAGTAAATGTCTGTCTTTGTCAGTGATGTTGAAAGAAAATTGACAGCAATGGAAAAGCATTCCCAATCCTTGGGATAGATTTCCTAAACTCTTTGTTGCTGAAACAGTTTAAAAGATAAAGGATGATGGCAGAAGAAACTCATATTTATGACTCTCTATTTTTCCAAAATGTAATTTACATCATAATCCAGTTCAGACAAAGGAACGTCAGAGCAAACTTTGCAAATGAAAACCAGAAAAAGAAACATTGATTCCTTTCTCCCCATGTTGGTATGTTTCCTCTATGCTCACTGTCAGGAGCAAATTACATCGTTTATAATAATGATTGAAATGATTGAAATATAGCTAAGATGGGGGCACCCAGATGCAGAATAAGGAGATTGTATTTCTACATTTTATTTATTTTATTTTTCACAACTCACACATATATATATATATATATATATATATATATATATATATATATGTATATGTATATATATGTATATATATATATATATTTGTTAAATATAACTAAACACAATATTAAAACACTATTGTGCACACTTCCTTTCAGTCCCGCCGGAAACCGGAACATGAAATTAAAGTTCCTGTACCGCGGTGCAAGCTGTGAAGCCGGCCCACGCTTCAGGACAGGTAAGTAATTATGGGATATCGGCGTATAACACGCACCCACGATTTCCCCCCTATTTTCAGGGGAAAAAAGTGCGTGTTATACGCTGATAAATACGGTATTTCCTTCAGTCATTGTACACAGTGTGGCTGCAGTTTATTGCACATGTGAACCCTGCCTACACTGAGTTTGGCAGGTCTTTTTAACTCTTTGTAAAAAAAAAAAAAAAGTATTCTAAAAAGTGGTGTTGATGATGGTCATCTCCTTATTCACTCTCCTAAAGTAAATAAAAATGTAAAATTAGTTTCCCACGTGGAAGGATGTTCATTTCTTTTTCAAAGGAAAAATGGGCAGATATTGAGCTATTGACCACTCACTCACCCCTTCCTCCCTGAGAAAAGCACAGCTTTTCCACACATCCACTTGCATGAGCAACCAACCTTTAGTATGGAAAAATTTGTGCCCTATCAGCTTATACCAACGTCATCTGTGGAAGTAGAAGGCATAGTTACATTCAAGACTTGGCCAGGAAATGGCAAACAAACCATTACAATGAAATTTACTTTAAAAAGAGGGTGGATGGGCTGCAGGAGTAATTTAATTTAAGAAAATCCCCTTTTTTAAATTAAATTAATTCCTCTGCCAGTAGAGCACGGTTGTTGTTTTTTTAAGCTGAAGGACAACAGTGATGCCACAAAGTTTTGTTCTTGTCAGGGTGAAAGGACCGAGTGGCTGGTCAATTGTCCTCTGACTTTTTCCTTTACTTGTCGGATTAATCACCTCTTTTGAACTTGGTATGCATGTTCCCCATTTTCATTAATACAAAAGAAGAAAAGGAAACATATTAAATTAATCATTCTAAAACTAAGTTCTCTCAATTCCTATTTTTTCATCCCTATACATTATGTCATTTTAGCAACTCAGAATTAGCATTGCAAAAATGGCTGACATTGGGCAAGGTAATATTGTAGTCACTTTTGCATGTCATCACAGTCATAGTTCCCTTTATTCCATGCTTTCCAAATATTTTTTATTACCAAAAAATTATTGAAAAGAACAGCAGCAAAAATGAAATTGTTTTGACCCCTAATTTTATTTTCTCCTGAAGTGCTTTCGGAAGAACCAAAACTTATTGTCCTGCATAATTCTGTTGGTTTCCCCTAAGTGTAGCCATTTTCATAAAATTAAACACAGACTTGATTTATGTTCTGCCATTTCTTATTCCTCAGCAGAAATTACTGTAGGTGTCTATGATAAAAAATGCAAATCTAGACTTGAAGTTCATCTGGAAATAATCCGATTTTATTTTCTTTATTACAAACTAGAAAAAAAGAAGTCACTAAATCAAACTTCAGAACAAGCTCTAATGAAATCATTTTGTAATCAATGCTTGTCAAAGGCAGCAAAAACCCAAGGCTACACCAAGATTACAAAGAATTCTAGCAAGTGAATCTCTTTTATGTACAGCCACACAGAACTCGCACCACCAATCATATACAAAATGAAGTATTCTATGTACCTTGGGTGTCTATTGGCCAGATTTAAACAATACTTTTCTTTTTCTCCTAATCAATAAAGTTTGTGTTTTGTAACTATAAAGAGTGTTTTGTAACTATTCTTTTTGAATAAAAAAATCTTTAAATATTTTGTTTGTTCAGTTGTTTTGTTTTTGATTGATTGATTTCTAATTATCTCCTTAATCAATCTTACAAAATAGACTGAAACATATAATAATGTTGTAGAGTAAAAAAATCTGACCATGGGATATTAGTGATCAAATTTTTTTTGACCCTTCTAACAATATTTATTTCTGTCAATATGTAATCTATTCTTGAATATACCTGATGCGGGAAGGAAAAACAAGTATAATCCCTTTCCATAGGATGCCATATGCGCCATGTATCCATAAGACCTGCCTTTTTAATTACCTCGTTAAATTTTTGGGAGGACTGTTCTAACTGTCTCTTGTTCTCATTTGTTTTTAATTTATTTCTGTCCATATCAGGGTCTAGAATACAGTTGAAGTCTCCCATATATATTATTTTCCCTTGTTTAATTTTTTCGACTTTATTCACCAGTTTATTTAAAAACCTTATGGGAGCTTTGTTGGGGGCATATAGATTTACAATTGTGTATCTCTGATTGTTTATCTCTCCAATTATTATGAGAGTCCTTCCTTCGTCATCTGAAACTTGATGAATTAACTTGAAATCTATCTTTGCGGAAATTATAATTGCTACTCCTCTTTTCTTGTTCTTGGGCATAGAGGATCTAAAAATATGTGGGAACTCTTTTGAGCTAAATCTATCCTTGTCATTTTTTAACCAGTGTGACTCTTGTATTCCACATATATGTATTGACTCTTTCCTAATAAAGTCGGTGAGAATAACTCTTTTCTGTGGTGTATTTAACCCCCTTACATTGAGAGATGCTATTCTAAGCATACCTTACTTCTATCTGACCCCTTTCCCCTCAGTCTGGACAACCAATAAATGACATAACATACAAGACATTGCACCCCTACAATTAACACTAAAATGAATGGTTCCTTTCCCATAGGAGCCATAAATATCCCTACGTTCCTTCCCCCTGTATGTCAGGAGGGAAGAAATTTACAAATTAACCACCCTATATGGTTAGGTGATGGGATATACTAACCATTCTATCGAGTATATAAGGAAGCAATCCGCGAGTTACCCTGAATTTAGGCGGAGATAATATTAAAAGAAACAAAAAAGAATAATAAAAAAAAAAGAATAATTGCTTTACATTCTTTACCAGACTTCCTCTTCTCTCTTCTCTGTCTTTTCCCCTGTAATATTTATCTTTAGTGCTCATGTCCAATATTATTTTCTCAAAGTGTAATACTCTCTCTCTATTTATTAATTATTTAATTTCCCTATCCTTCTCGCTACTAATTATACTAGTAATATCTATTTTTCAGTGCTTAAGTGCTCCCCACTACTATCATTTATTTGTGTGATATTCCAATATATCTTATATTCCTTCCCTTCTTACCCTCTTTATCTTACTCCTCCTCTTCCTCTCTATTTCCTTTCTTTTTATATATTCTTTAATATTTGTGTGGATTATTTAACCATATGATTTTCTGTTTCTCTAATTGTGTTTTATCTCAGTTCAATTCACCTCGTGTTAATTTCTATAGAGAAATTTGTATTAGCTACCCTACTTTCCTAATTTTCTTCTTCTTTGTTTCATAACGCGTCTTTGTGTAAAGTGCTTATCAATGTTACCTATCATACTCTCTCTTCAAGGGAAAACGACCGAGGGGGAAAGACACAAGAGGGGAAATAAAATAAAAAAAAAACAAAAAAAAAAAACCTTTATAGGGCTACTTAGAGTTACCTCTTCCCAACCCCTATTCATGGGGAGGGGGAGGGGGAAGTCTAGTGTAGACCCCTGCAACTATTATTTAAAGGTTTCCTGCATCCATTTTTGCAAACTCTGAACTTCTCTAAACATTTCCACTTTTTCTCCATACGTGAATCTTAATCCAACTGGGAACAACCAAATATACTTGATTCCCATTTCTCTCAATTTAACAGTACAAGATGTAAAAATTTTTCTAGCCATTCTGGTACTTCTAGATAGGTCGTTAAATATTTTGATGGATTCATATTTAGAGTCCTGTAGGGGCTTGGATCTCATTGCCCTCATAATTTCTTGTTTAAGTCTATATGAGTTTAAGGCTGCAATGACGTCTCTTGGCTGCTGGGCTGGAATATTATTTGGGTTTGGAATTCTATGTATTCTTTCCGTACAATATTGGCTAATGTTCTGCTGGACCCCCAAAAATTTACAAAATTCTTTTAGAAATTCGTCAAGTCCTCCTGAGGTAACTTCTTCTTGGATTCCTCTTATTCTGATATTGTTTCTCCTTGCTCTATCTTCGTTATCCGAAATCTTGGCTTCCATTAACGCCATTTTTTTTTCCATCTGTATAATTCTTTCTTCATTTAAACCTTGTTGTAGTTTTATATGATCCATTTTGTCTTCTATTAGATTTATTCTGCCCATTATTTTGGCTATCTCTATTTTAAAATCCCCCATCATTAGGTGTATCTCTTTCTTTATATTTTCTAATTGCGCTTGTAAGCATTCATTCAAGAGATCTTTTCCAATTAGGCCAGCGTCTTTACTCAAAGAGTCCGACATTTCATGCTCGGGGTTTGTTTGTATTGTAGATTGCGTTATGAGTTGGGCTGCTCCATTTATACTATTTCTTCTTTCTGCCTTCTCCTTGTCTTGGGGTGAGAAATAGTTTGAGAGTCTTTTTTCATTTCTTTGGTCGAGTTTTTTTTCTCTTTTGTTTCCCAGCTTAAGTTCACTTTTTTTGTTTGCCATTATTGCACTTTCTTATATGGAGTTAATAAGAGCAGGATGGTATGTATCAAAAAGTATATATAAAACAAAAAAAAAAAAAAAAGAAGAATAATTATTTTTATTTAATTGTTCCGTCTTTCTTTCGCTTGATTGTATCCGGTATCCTGATTTCAGGGACTAGGGTCTCATGGCGTTCCACGGCTTTCAATTGTTCTCTGGCGTTTCGTTCTTAGCGTCTTAACATTCAACAGGCAACAGGCAAACTTTAAAGTTTTTTAGAGCATTTAGAAAGATAAATAGATAATTTTATCCAATTTTATCCAATTATCCCTCAGTTCTCCAGATAGCTCCAGGCCATTTACAAAATAGTAATTTTTCCCTCTTAAATGTCTATTTTAAACGTGTACATGGGACTTAGCGATATTCCATACTATTCCATATATTCTGTGTTATTCCGTTTTTTTTTTTTTTTTTTTCCGTCTTAACTATTTTATGGATAATGATTAAATTAAGCACGCTTTTCCAAAAGAGATAACTCTCTCAGCCAAAATTCATTCATTTGGAACCTTTGCACGCTCCTGTTAACGGAGTTTTCAATAATAATATGTTAATCACAGATCTCCATTAGGAACGAGTCTCACAACTGGGGTTAATTTGGAGCCTTTTCCACGCTCCTATTAGCGGACTTTTCCTTAGGTCTATATATCAGTATATAACAACAGTATATATCGGCTGAAATTAGTTTTGGAAACTTTGCACAAACTTTGCACACTCCTATTGGTGGAGTTTTCAGTAAGTCTGTATATCTGTATATACCCAGTATTTGTCAAGTCTATGTTCAATTTGCCTGTGAAATAGTTTTCTGTTGATTATACAGACATTATTCAGCTTATTAATATGCTTTTTATATACTTGCAGTTGGAATGTCTTCTGCTTGTCTTCTGCTTGTTATGTATGCCATTTTTAAGGCTTGCTGTCGTACTGAAAGGTCCGGATTACTCGTCTGTCCGTCCACCACGTGTATCTGCTCGTTCGTTCCCCTTTACTGCATTGACATTAACTTCAGGCTTCACTATCCTGGATCTCTATGCAACCGGAGACTCTCCTGTGCTATCTGGACCCTGCAGCCTCGTGTACACTCATCCGTCGCCGGCTACCGCCAACTGCCGCCATGGACCCTCTGCCTCAGGTACCTCGCGGCTTCCCTATCTTTTTCGCGTCTTTTCCCCTCACCTTCCGCGGGACGTGACCGGCGTGCGTCGTCACGTCATCGCCCCTCCCCCCCGCAAACTGCAATTAAAAAATTAAAATCAAAAAAAGCACCAGGTCCCGACGGGTTCAGTAACTGCTTTTATAGAACCTTTAGGGGTAATATAATAGAACCTCTTACCAAATTATTTAATGACTTTATGTCATACGGAAATATTCCTAGCGAATTGTTAAAAGCCCACATAGTTCCAATTCCAAAGCCTGGAAAAAATTTGGAATTAGCAATAAATTATAGACCTATTTCATTACTTAACAGCGATATTAAAATCTACTCTTCTGTTTTAGCAGACAGGTTATCTAACGTAATAACTAGTATTATTCATCAAGATCAGGTGGGCTTCATATCCAGTAGAGCCCCAACTTCTAATATTAGGAGATTGATAGATGTGGCAGATTTGGCAACCAGATATAAGATCCCCCTCCTTGCCCTGTCACTAGATGCCGAAAAGGCCTTTGACAGGGTAAGGTGGGAGTTTCTGGAGACAGCCCTGTCTGGCTTCGGATTTCAAGGTAATATCACCAGGGCTATCATGGCTTTATATACAACTCCAACGGCCAGGGTAGTGGGAAGCGGATTTTCTTCCGAATGGTTCCAGTTAACAAATGGAACTAGACAGGGTTGTCCCCTGTCCCCACTATTATATCTGATTAGTCTTGAACCATTAGCACACAAAATCAGAGCGGATGACTCTATAAAAGGAATAGAACTAGAGAACGAATCTCTAAAGCTTACAATGTATGCAGACGATGTGGTACTTACTCTGAGAAATCCCGTGAAATCCATGGAAAAGGTCATGGATTCCATAGAGGAATATTCATTCTATTCAGGATATAAATTAAATTTAAGCAAGTCTACAGCACTCTCATTCAATCTCACGTTGAATATTAAACAAAAGTTATTTGATAAATTCGGATTTAATTGTGAAAAAAAAACCATGGAAGTTTTGGGCATAGAAATTACTAATGAACCAAATAATATGATGGAACAAAATTTTTTAAGGCTAATGAAAGATACAGCAAAAACCCTGAATAATTGGAAGGGAATTGAAGTATCATGGTGGGGGAGAATAAATATTATAAAATTCTATATATACCCAAAGTGGGTGTATCTCTTCCGCATGCTACCCCTTTACTGCTCAGAAAGCTGGCTATCTTTAGCACAATCAATCATTAACAAATTTATTTGGGGTCAAAAACGTCCGAGATTAAGCAGAAACCATTCAAAATTAAAGATAAAAGCGGGTGGACTGGGAATCCCACAATTAAATCATACTTGGAGAGTTTGTAACATAGCACATGCAATAATAACCCAATCCGATGTAGCAAAAGAACAAATTTGGTTTAAAATGGAACAGAGTCTACTTAACGATGAAATAAAGGAGGATATATACCCTCTTTTTTGGAAGACAGACCATAGAAAAAACCTTAGACAAGGTAATTATGATAAGGGCTTGATCCTAAACAATTTAATCCCCATATGGTACAAATTAAGAAAAGATCTAGACTTACAAGACAAACTGCTTACTAGCATGGATTTTAGACAGTTACAAAAAAATATAATGGATCTAAACATCCAGAGCTGGATCAATGCAGGGGTCAACAAAATCAACAACATAATAGATAATGGCAAGATAAAAGATTTTAATACTTTAACTGACGAATATAAGCTACAAGCCAAAGAGATATTTACCTATATGAGAATAAAGGGGTACCTTAATGAGCACTTAATAAAAAATTACTCAGCGAAACATTTAATACTGGAACAATTATTAAAAGACCATACTATTATTAAAAAGTTAGTCTCAAAGTGTTTTAAGTTAATCGAAACTGACCCGGAAGAAATTATTGGCCTAGTGATATCAAAATGGGAGAAGGAAATAGATAATAACATAAGTTACGAGGACTGGATAAAAGCACTGAATTTGACCATAAAGAATGTACATTGTCTGAACTTAGTGGAACTCCAATATAAAATCATGAATAGATGGTATTTAACGCCAGATAAACTTGCTAAAATGTACCCGGATGCATCGGATAAATGCTGGCGCTGCGGGGAACATAAGGCAGGAATGCTACATATATGGTGGGAATGTGGTGAGATAAAAAGTTTTTGGGATATTGTAACTAAGAATATTGAATCATGGACAGGAATTAAGGTCGACAAGAAACCACAGTTTTTTCTGTTACAACTACATATGTCTCAGAATCTGGACCAATATGTTGTCCTGATAATCCATACACTGTTAGCAGTCAAAATATCAATTGCTAGGAAATGGAAAGCTAGAGAAATCCCAATATGGGAGGAAGTAAAATCACAATTAATCTATCAGTTGAAAATGGAGATAGGGATAGTTAAAGAACCAAGTACTCTGAAAAACTGGCTAG
This sequence comes from Pelobates fuscus, assembly GCF_036172605.1. Lineage (NCBI taxonomy): Eukaryota > Metazoa > Chordata > Amphibia > Anura > Pelobatidae > Pelobates > Pelobates fuscus. The sequence goes on along the minus strand of NC_086325.1, from coordinate 47,924,726 downwards.
GTATCATACAGGAAAATTAGTTTATAGAACCCTGCTTACATTTGATACAAAGATAGCTAGATGCTATAATAGGAATGTAAAATTACTTAAGTAAAATCTAATCTGACTCAAGTTAGACCCCAGTCTGGACTTTTTGTTTATTTTTGTTATTGTATAGTCAATGTTTTGTATGTTTGATATGTATACACTTGAATTTTTTTATCACGTAAATGCAATATGAGAAAATGGAAATGCATAAAATGTTGTATATGTTTTATATAATAAGAAAAAGAATAAAATATTAAACAAGTAAAAAAAAAAAAAAAAAAATCTACCTTTACCTCTCCAGAAGCCACGTTTATGAAACTAATCATACAAGTTTGAACAAAGAGTTTTAAGTGTCTCTGCAATCTTAGACTAATTGGCTGAAGCACCAAATATTTCTAAAGGAAGTTAGCAATGTTTGTAAAACAAAGTTGTATCTCATTGTAAAAAGTAATTGCATTTGATTTACATTAAACAAACCATAGCTACAGGGATTTGACAAATTCCAATCCCTAAGGTCCACTACAAGACATGAACAAAGAAAATGGCTAACCAATGCATCAGTTCTCATACTGCCAAATTTGCTTGCTTGTGTATTTATTTTTACAACTCCACTCCTTTACTGAATTTCTGCATAATTTGGAAATAAATTCAGATGTGATCTTGCATACAGACATGGGTTGTCAGACATTAGAAATGTAGAAACACAATTTCTTGGTATGGTAAGGTTATCCAAAAATATTAATTCAAGGCTAGTTTCCTTCTGTCAGACAATAGAGTCATATAATAGCCATTGCTTTTGCCCACTTAATTGGTCAGTTTCAGTTGTGTTGTATTTTGTGGGGTAATGTGTGGCTAGGGGCTCTAGAGAGTGAGAGAGTGTGTATAGGGAGCATAGGGTGTATAGAGGTTGTAGAGTGTGTGTGTTAAGGGAATGTAGTATGTGTTTGCTTTCAAGGAATCTAGTGTGTGCATAGTGGATCCAGAGTTTGTATGTCAGGAACGTAGTGTGTGTGTGTGTGTGTGTGTGTGTGTGTGTGTGTGTGTGAAGGGGATCTATTGTGTGTTTGAAGGACCCAGAGTGTGAATAGGAGATCTAATGTGTGTTTGTGTGCATAGAGGATTCAGAGTGTATAGAGGGATTTAGTGTGTGTAGATGATCCAGAGTTGTGTAAGGGATCTAGTGTGTGTCTTAAATGTAATGTGTATGAGGGGTGCTGCGTGCGGGTGTGTGGTTTGTGTGTGTGTGAGGTTTCAGTGTGTGTGTGAAAGGTGCTGCATGTGAGGGGTGCTGTGTGTGCCGTGTGTGTGAGGGTGCTGTGTGTATATGTGAGGGTTGATGTGTATGTGTATAAGGGGTGCAGTGTATGAGGGTTCTGTGTGTGTGTGTGTGTATGTGAGAGGTGCAGTGTGTGAGGGGTGCTGTGTGTGTATGTATGTGAGGGTGCAGTGTGTGACAGGTGCAGTGTGTGAAGGGTGCTGTGTGTGAGGGGTGCTGTGTGTGAGGATACTGTGTGTGAGGAGTGCTGTGTGTGAGAGAGGGTGCTGTGTGTGTGTGAGAAAGGGTGCTGTGTGTTTGTGTGTGTGAGAGAGGGTGTATATTTGAGGGGTGCAGTGTGTGAGGGTGCTGTGTGTGTATGTGAGGGGTGCAGTGTGTGAGTGATGCTGTGTGAGTGCGTGTGAGGGGTGCTGTGTGTGTGTGAGAGAGGGTGCTTTGTGAGTGTGTGTGTACTGTGTGTGGGGAGTGCTGTGTGTGAGAGAGGGTGCTGTGTGTGTGTGAGAAAGGGTGCTGTGTGTTTGTGTGGGTGAGAGAGGGTGTATATGTGATGGGTGCTGTGTGTGAGGGAGCTGTGTGTGTAGGTGGGGGTGCTGTGTGTGAGGGGTGCTGTGTGAGTGTGTGTGAGGGGTGCTGTGTGTGTGTGTGTGAGAGATGGTGCTTTGCGAGTGTGTGTGTGTGAGGGGTGCTGTGTGTGAGGGTGCTGTGTGTGTGTGTGTGTGTGTGTGTGTAAGGGTGCTGTGTGTGTAAATATGTTTGGAGGTATTGTGTGTGTGTGGGGGGGTGCTGTGTGAGTGTGTGTGAGGGGTGATTTGTGTGTGAGAGAGGGTGCTGTGTGAGTGTGTGTGTATGTGTGTGAGGGTGCTGAGTGTGAGGGTGCTGAGTGTAAGGGTGATGTGTGAGTGTGAGGATGCTGTGTGTATAAATATGTTTGGAGGTATTGTGTGTATGTGTGGAGGGGAAATACATTAATTTAACTATATGTATATATATATATATATTTTATTTTAATTAAAAAAGCACTCCCTCCTTCCTTCTTACCTTTTGCCTGGGAGGGGGGACCGTGCAGCCATCCCTGGTGGTCCTAGTGGTGACAGTGAACTCCAGCCTGCGGGGTTAGAGTTCACTCTCGCGAGATCGGAGCGTTGGCCTGGTAACCGCGGCAATGCTCCAACCTCACGAGAGGAACTCGGCAGAGCGGCGTGCCAGAGCTCCTTGGGTCCTCTCCTGTCTCCCTCCCTCCCCAGCTTGCAGCCGCCTTTCACTGCCTGTGGGCCGGTGTGGGAGATCTCTGACACACAGCAGGGCAGGCACTTGGATAGCATTGGCTCTGCATGGGCCGACAGGGCCATTTGCCCGGTATGCATGATGGCCAGTCTGGGCCTTGGAATGAATCATGCAGCTTAGTAGCTATAGATATGATATTATTATCATATTGTTATCATAGAATAGCAATAACAATGGTTAATATGAGGATACATATGCCCTAAACCTATGGAGACACTAATGGGTTTATTTACTAAAGTGAGAATTCAAAGTGAATTCAATGTGATTTTCAAATGTAAGGTCAAAACAATCAGATGGAAAGGTCAAAACAATCAGATGGATATTTAGGTTGAATTTCCATTAAGCTATAGTTGTAATCAAAATTATTCAACCCCTATTTAAAATCAGATATATTGTCAAAATTTACAGACTTTCAGCTGTTTACAATGAACAAATCAAACAAAAGCAATTTAAATAGCTCAACACAACAAATGCTTCAAGTGGTTTTCACAAACTCAGCTGGAAATGCAACTTTTAATGACTTCTCCAGTCTTGGTTATGATCTGCTGCCAACAAGAGGCATAGAAAGACACAAGCTTCTGGCACGTTCCTGAGGAATTTTTCCCCATTGCTCATAAGCAATGGCCTTCAGTTCAGTAATATTCTTGGATTTGATGCTGCAACCGCCTTCTTCAAATCCCACAAGATATTTTCTATGGGATTCAAGTCAGATGACTGTGATGGCCACTGCAGAGTTTTCCAGAACTTCTTCTGCAACCAAGCCTTGGTGGAATTTGAGTTATGTTTGGGATCATTGTCTTGTTGGAAGGTCCAATGACACACAAGCTTCAGCTTCCTCACACACGGCATGACATGTTCTCGTAGGATTTCCTGATACTTCAATAAATCCATATTGTCCTTCACATGTTGCAGGTTTCCAGTGCCAGAGGATGCAGAGCAGCACCAGAGCATTACTGAGCCTCCACCATGCTTAACTGTAGGCAGAGTGTTCTTTTGAGTGTATGCCTTTTTTGTCTTCCTCCAGACATACTCCTGATCCATTGGGCCGAATAGATCCAGTTTTGTTTCATCGCTCCACAGCACATAATTCCTAAACATCTCTGGTTTAGTTATATGATTTTGAGCATAGTGGAGCCAGCTTTTCTTGTGCTTTTCAGTCAGTAGTGGTGTACATCTTGAAGTTCTGGCATGGAAACCTACTGCTTTTAGTATGCGCCTTACTGTTCTCATTTAAATCTCAGTGCCTGTAGTCACCAAGTCTTGCTGCATGTCTTTTACAGTCATTGGATGAATTTTCACAAACTGCCTTCTCAGAAATCTGGGTGCAACCATTGATAGCTTCCTTTTTCTGCCCTGTCCAGGTAGTGTAACTGCTGTTCCTTCAACTTTAAACTTGGAAACTATGCTTCCAATGATGTATTTAAGAACAGTCATGGCCTTCTCTATATTAGTGTATCATGTTCCTTGCTTCTGAAGGGCAATGGTCTCTTCTCTTAACTTTGTGGACCATTCCACACACTCAACAAACTCCTAGCCAGTTCAGGTATTTAAAGTGTTCCAGCTCAAGCACACCTGGTGCATCTTATAAAGCTCTTGATTAGTTGCATCAGGTGTGCTTGGGACAACACCCGCTTTGCATATTTGTGCTCTTGTGAGGGATTCTATTCAGGGGGTTGAATAATTCTGAGACTTGAGAAGTCATCATAAGTTACATTTTCAGCTGAATTTAGGGAAACCACTTGAAACATTCGTTGTGTTGAGCTATGTCAATTAGTTTTGTTTGATTTGTTCAATGCAAACATCTGAAAGTCTGTACATTTTGACAATAAACTTGATTTCCAATGAGGGTACAAACGGTATTTGGTCTTAAATTCCAAATTCACTCTGAATTTACTACAAATTCTCACTTCAGTGAATTATCTGTTGCAGACAACTCTTATTGAATATTACAATTAAAAAAATGGTTGCCCTAAAGTTATAACATTTCATGTGATATTTTATTATTATCAACAATTAAAAAACGTAATGGCACAGTAAAAATAATGATAAAACTTCTGTACACTCTAGTGGAACTATATGTAGAATTACTAGAACCACAATGTTTTCAGGCACACATATCATGTATACATATTGATGGGCAGCACATGAAGAGGGGTTCCATGTTGCATGTAGAATTCAGAAGAAGGTGTGTAAGATTAGTAATTATGCAATGAAGAATCTGTCAGAACACGCATTATACATACTGCAGGGCAACCCTTTTCATGCTTTTTAATAAACATGACAACATTATGTGTCCCTGGAAACATGGTGGACATGGTAATCACACACACACACACACACCTATCAAACTTTCTGAAATACACCCAATGTTTAATAAAATATTCTGAATACTGGAAGATCGCACTGAACTGTTTGAGTTCATATAATTCTTGTTCCTAGTTACTTTAAAATACCTACAGAGTAAAGGAATAGATTTTTAGTTTGCTTGTTCTCTAAAAAATAATGTGTTTTCTTCTTCAGGTATATGACTTTTCAATAAGTGTTAGACCTTAACCTTTGGATTCTTCAAATGCATTTTTAGTGTTTACTCGGAAACAATACAATGTAAATTGTTTTCGATATTGTTGGTAGAGCCTTTCAACTAAATGACTTTTAAGAAATTCAGTTCATTTTATCCTGTAAGTTACACTGTGTAGAAATGGCATTATGAAAATGCAAGAAAGCTCTTTCAATGTGTCATTGCAGGACAAAGAAATAAAGTTGAGAAACTAAATGAATACATATAGATTTTAATGAAGTTATCAATAGAGATTGTCACTTGTGAACTTGCATATATAAAACTGACAAAGTGTTATATTGTGAGTTTTCACTTGCAACAAGTAGACCAATGTAACAATTTTCTGGCTCTCAGAGATGTTGATGGCACTTGATGGTTCCATTTTTTACATAAACAAGGAAAAAGAGCACACAGAACGTGTACCTTACTTAATCAGAATGTCCCTTACATTGGCATTTATTTGGTAACATAATAAACAGTGGAGAAAGTGATTGCAGAATTAAAAATATAGTTATATAAATATGTTTAAAAAATATATATATTTTTTTTAGGTATGCACAAACGGTAATCTTTGCAGCTACATCACAGGTTGAAGGTTATTGACAGCTAATCTGTTAACATGGCAAAATGCATCTTGGGTGCAGCATATAACACTTTAAATTACACACAACTTAATTTTTTTATCTTGATTTTTGTTGTGCTTAAAAATGACAAACATTCTTGCCATGATAATTATAGTACATAGCTTAACAGTGTGAGACAGTTGAGATTACAGCACTTTTTTTTTTTTTTTTTTAAACAACAAATAACGAGGTCAAGCATGTCTAGTAGTTAGGTATGTAGAGCCATCAAGAGTATAATATTCACATATAGTCAGGGCCGGCACTACCATAAGTCGAATAAGGCGCTGACTTGCAGGGGCGCCCACCAGGAAGTTTCTGGGTGAGCTGCTCCTGTCTGAGGCCAGAGCGCTGAGAGAGTGGCTGTTTAGCCACCACCCAGCGCAGCCATATCCTGTGCTCCCTCTGATTCCCTGTTGCTGCCATTCATCTGCTCAGGGAGAGGGGTTTGTTGAATCCCCAGAGCCTGTGCAGAATACAGTGCTTGCTGTAGGCAGGGGAAGCCAGGATGTGACATTTTATCCCCGCTGCCCCCTGTCTGTGAACACAGGAAGCACTCTGGAGGGAGCAGGAAACAGGCTGTGCTTACAGTGTACTGCTCTCCTGCTCCCAAAGGAACAAGGACAGCTACCTGCAGGCTGGAGTCTGGACCCCTTTTCCTCCAGTCACATCACTAGCATAGGTATGGCATATCTGGAGGGGGCTGGTTATTGTGTGTATGTTTTTAAATTGGTGTGTTCAGTTTGTGGGAGGGTGTTTTAATAAATTGTGACTAAACTGATGTGAGTGACATCGTGTGTGTATGTTAGTAAGAGTTTTTGTGTTAGTGAGAGTGTTGTGTGTGGCGGACCGCCTGGTACCCTGACTGGGTACCTCCGCCAAACTCACTTCCTAGCTATCGCTGGGACACCATAAGTACTTTTAGCCTCTTAGCCGCTGCAGCATGGCTGGGGTCTCGCCATCTTTTCCCACCCTGGGTCAGAGTCCTGGATCCAGCTCCCAGTGGTTGAAGCTCTCTTACATAGAGTATAGCTGTATAGCAGTAATTATAGCCAGTATAGCATTCCCACCCCAACACATTAGCCGAGACTAAATGCTAGGGAGTGACCTGTTTAATGCAGGCACAGTCAAAGAATTTATACACACAGTCAACCCCTCCCCTGTGCCTGAGAGATGCTTGAGTCAGGAACTGTACAAACTCACTTATCTCCAGGTACAGAAAAACATAAAATTTCACAACACCCCAAAAGTTCCCCCAAAATCCATGGAAACCCCTCAAGAGTCACATCCCTGGATAACCCTGATCTGAGTGACAATCATATCCAAAAATCACTCAGATCGGTTCAGTGGTTCGGAGTTTCCATGGAAGTCAACTTTTGACCGACCGCACAATTGGCTTCTGCCCAAAATTGTTCCATAAGAAAAGTGATACCGGTCAGTCAATTTCGGGAGTCTAAAACCGAACAAAATACCGAACCGATCCTCTGGCTGTTATGTAGAGATTGTTCACCTAATCCATGCAAACAATTTCACCGAAAGTGCTCTTCTAAGATGTAAAGAAACTAAAACAGGCGATGATGAAAGTATTGGATGGAATGGATGGAAGTATTGACAGTTTGTGTGTATATTGATACATGTACTGAATGTGTGTAAGTGGGTAAGTGGTTACATAAGCAGGATTCAAATTTCAGCAATATAAGGCCAGAGGCCCTGCTTTTCTTGCTGAGAACTGCATTGGCCGAGTGGAACTGCATTGGCCGAGTGGGGAGCAGGAGTTGTCACATGACTTCACTACAAAGCACCTCAGCAGGCTGAGTAGGAAAGCTGTACTTGTCAGAGTCGTAGTGGCAGCCATCTTGGTTTCCTTGGGATTCCTTAGACTCACAGTAGCCCATGGGTTCTATCCAGCCTCACTCCCCTCCAGTGGGGACCGGGATAACACCCCCCAGTCCAAAGGGGGGGGGGGTGAATAGGACCAGCTAATGAGTTAGCCAGTTTGTGATGGCCGGGGAAGGGAGCAGGGAGGCAAAAGTCCACTCTGCTCCTCCATGGAGTAGGCCCCAGGTGTCAAAGCTCTGTATGACCCTCTGGGGGCCCCAAAACTCCCGATCTTGGCAGTGCCATCTTAACAGCGTTATGGGCCCCCAGGCAAAGCATTGCATTGGGGACCTACTTACACAACAACTAACAGGAATACAAATTTAAATTATCGATAAAATTAAGCTTATATGTATTCGTACCTCCAACAAATGCGTGGGAAAGTTCTTTGGAATTTTCCCACGCTGTGTAATTTGACTCATAACTCTCTGATTAAGTAACCCCGCCCTGCAATTAGGCTAAGATCACTCTGATTGGTGGATTCCAAGCCAACCAATCAGAGTGCTGTGACAGGTAAATGTAGAGACTTACCTGTCAGTCTCTTCATTTACCTGTCAGAGCACTCTGATTGGGTGGCTTAAACCCACCAATCAGAGTGCTCTCAGCCTAATTGCAGGGCAGGGCAAGGCTTTATAAGCCTTCCCCTGCCCTGCGAAGCTTAGTCTGCGTGGAGCCCTCCATGGGTGAAGATGGATTTTTTTTTCGCTCGTTTAAAAAAAAAATTTTTTTAAAGTGCGTCGGTTATTATGGCTTTTTATTTGCCCTTTTTTAGGGCTGAAAAAAGAAGATTTTAGAAGAAAGAAAACATCAAATGGTAAGTTTTATTTTATCTTTTTTACAGGTACTTAGTTAAATGGTCCCCCCTCATTATTTTTAGGGTGAGGGGAGTAGGTAGGGGTTAATTTTTGGGGGGAGGGGGGTGACTAGGGGTTTGGGGACCCCTAGTCACCTGGGTAAGGGGGGTATTTTTTTATTTAGGGCCCCCACCCGCCACTCAGGGGTGAGGGTCAGGGGGAGGACATTAGGCTTCCCCCTAATTAGTATTTAGGGCCCCCACCCACAGCTCAGGGGTGGAGGCCAGGGGGGAGGACATTAGGCCCCCCCTCATTCTAATTAGCATTTAGGGCCCCCACCCACCGCTCAGGAGTGGGGGCCACAGGGGAGGACATTAGGTCCCCCCTCATTTTAATTTAGGGCTCCCACCCACCGCTCAGGGGTGGGAGCCAGGGGGAGGACATTAGGTCCCCCCAATTAGTATTTAGGGCCCCCATCCACCGCTCAGGGGTGGGGGCCAGGGGGGAGGCCATAAGGTCCAACCCCTCATTCTAATTTAGGGCCCCTACCCACCGCTCAGGGGTGGTGGCCCGGGGGGGACATTAGGCCCCCCTAATTAGTATTTAGGGCCCCCACCAACTGCCACAGGCTGCTCACTGTTTACTAGACATGTCCCTACTTGCGGTATAGCGAGTAGGGGCATAATTTACTAATACTAAGTAATCTTTACTTAGTATTAGTAAATTTGGCTGAAAGACCAATTTAGGTCTTTAAGCCTTTTGGTAGACAACTCCCTAATACCGTGGGAATTAGGGAGTTATCTACCAAGCGGCTGCAAGAGAATTTCCGAAATTCCGAAGTTCCGAAGTGTCGAAGTGCCGAAGTGCCGAAGTTGCCGAAGTTCCGAAGTGTCGAAGTGTCGAAGTTCTGAAGTGTCGAAGTGCTGAATTGCCGAAGTGCCGAACTGCCAAAGTCCCGAATTTCGGAATGCTGAACCGAACCGAAAATTTTTCCCATGCACATGCCTACTATTTTTATAATTAATACCCATTGAAGTGATGGAGGGAGGCACAAGCAAAACATACTGGTTCGGAAACCACCACATAATACCTGATAATCCACACAGACTGTGGGCTCCCCCACTCTCTCACCGCTCTCACACAGTAAACAAAGGCAAATTTATTGTAGGGGGTTAAAATCTGCATGTTAGCACCCCACACGTGAAACAAATGGCCAAAATTACCATTACGTCTTTAACTAATGAATACTTACCTGGGTGGAGAGCCCACCGAAGCCCCACCGCACACAGCTCACAAGACACCTGTAGAGCATCCTTACACCCCCCATGGAGCCGTGTCGATGTATTGATACCTTTGGGGACCTGGAATTTTTCTGGCACCCCGCAGGTTGACACGAAACTCTAAATAAAATAATAAATCATGTAATGATAGCCTTTCTAATGATTAATATGCAAACTCTGCGAAGTCTGCTTAAAGCATATGTTCGTATTTTTAAGATTATCTTGTTATATTTCTTAATCATTGATGCAACTAACTATTTTGGCACAATATCTGAAGAAAATGTGTATATTCAATTTTACCAGCTGGCAACCGCTCTACTATATTGTCGGGCACCACTCACTATGTCTTTCCACATATTGTCATTGAATGTCAGGGGGTTGAACGTCCCGGAGAGGCAACGTGTGCTCTTAGCAGAACTGAAACAAATGTGTGTGGATGTGGCCTTGCTGCAGGAGACTTACTTCCGACAGGGCTCGGCGCTATCCCTTTGGGACCGTCGATACACCACCAGATACTTCTGGGACTATGAGGGAGGTAAAGCTAGAGGAGTGGCAATTTTATTTGCATCACATATACCCTTCCGGATGGAAGTACAAATGAACGATCCACAAGGTAGATTTGTATTTGTCAGAGGTATGATAGGGTCACACGAATACACGTTTGTCAACATTTATGCCCCTAACAACAAACAAGAATACTTCATGAAAAAATACACTATCAAAACTCTACTCCTTTTCAAAGGGAACCCTGATCTGTGGAGGAGACTTCAACATGTCCCTTGATCCTGCACATCACAAGGGCAACCCAAATCATCTGTAAAGAAAACTGTGCATACAATCACTCCATAAAAGCCAACTTATAGATTGTTAGAGACTCACTAATCCGTCTTCCAATGATTACACATTTTACTCACATCCCCAAAACACTTGCTCCCGAATTGACTAAATTTTTATCAATCACAGATTCTAACACCTCATTAAAAAATCCCACTTAGGACCAATCACATGGACCAATCATGCACCAGTGCATGTATACATGGAATTCACCACAATACCTAGAATTGGAAACTTAATGACTCTGTCCTAGATAATCAACAACTTAAAACTCAAATACAGGAAACCATCCTTACATACTTCTACATTACCCACCCTCTGATACTTCTCCCCTGAACACATGGGAAGCACACAAATGTGTCCTACGAGGCACCTTTATCAAAATCAGAGCTAGACTAAAGAAAGAACGGACCAAAACCATAACAAACCTTTTAGCGAAGATACAGACCCTAGAAAACACACACAAATTACGCAAATGATAAAAGCCCTGGTCCTGATGGGTATTCCAATAAATGCTATGAATTTTTGTATCCACAACTAGGGCCCCACATGCTTAGGGCTTTTAACTTCATATCACCCACTTCGACGTTTAGCTCCTCAGCAATAGAGGATACAATAACGCTCATCCCCAAGCCGGACAAAGACTACACTCAGTGTGGAAGCTATAGACCGATCAAGGTATTTTCCCGCATGTTGGCTAACAGGCTGAAGCCTCTACAGGGACTAGTCCACCCTAGCAGACAGGATTCATGCCCTATAGAGAAGCAAAGGATAACACAACCAAAACAAGAAAACATAATTTACAAAATAACGACACAAAATATCCCCACATTGCTCCTCAGTGTAGATGCTGAGAAGGCATTTGACAGGGTGGACTGGTCTCTGCTCTTTGGAGGGCTGGGGGAGATGGGATTTGGTACACAGTGGATAACTTGGGTCAAAGCCTTATATACCGCCCCACAGGTGAAAATACAATTTAATGGCAAATGCTCTAATACACTAACTATTCAAAACAGCACAAGACAAGGGTGTCCCCTATCCCCGCTACTATTGAGTCTCTCCTTGGAGCCCTTTCTCAATGCCATCCAGTCAAACCCTAACATATCCGGCGTGACAGGTCTAACCTCTCAATATAAGATCTCTTCCTATGCAGACGACATTCTCTTCGCAATAACAAACCCCAAAAGCTCCCTTAAACACTTGATCACAGAAATGGACACATACTCCAGACTATCAAATTTCAAAATCAATTATGAAAAAGTGAAATCCTTGAACTCATGATCACGGAACACAGCCTGCAGACACTCAAATCCACTTTACCTTTTAAATTCAACAGAACACACATCAAGTATCTAGGAATAAAGATGACGCCGCAATGTAAAGACCTGTTTGCCCATAATTATACAACCCTGCTACAAACACCAACAAATGACCTCGCAAAATGGAACAGACCCCACTACTCCTGGATAGGCCGCATAAACATTATTAAAATGAATGTCCTTCCAAGACTACTCTATTTATATCAAACTTTACCTATAGGGGTCCGACCTTCATTTTTTGCGTCTATCCGCAAATTATTTACTGACTATATCTGGTTCGGGAGAAGGCCTAGACTTTCATTCGATATACTAACTAGACCAAAGGGACGAGGAGTACTGGGACTCTCCGACCCGTTTCATTACTATATGGCGACTCAATTTACCCGGATTCTGGACTGGAGCAATAAGGACAGTCCTAAACAATGGAAAATGTTAGAACAGGAATGGACGGAATATCAACTAGCATCACTTCCCTGGCAGACAGAACCGATCTCTCACTTCTTACAAAGACAACATCCCACAATAAGCTGCTTCTTTTATGGAAAAAATATGAGAAATCATTCGCCCTTACCAAGCAATTGTCCCCTCTATTCCCATAAACTCACAATCCTGCTTTCCCCGGCTGGGAAAAGGGGACTCCAATGGCCGAAACTCACACTCCTACAACATGTATCCCTCATGGAAGTGGTTCAGGATGGGGGTATTAAACCTATATCCATGCTATGCAGTAATGTCAACCCCACATTCATGGACAGGTTCCTGTATCACCAGTTAACCCATTAGATAAAACCCATCAGCTCACTAAATTCGAGACATGGTGTACTCAATGCCACTCTCTACACAATGCATTATCATTGGTGTATTTGCTCATACAAGAGGCTGAAGGACAACCCTTACCAAAATACCCAACTGACTGGGCTGCAGAATTCAACACCACCTTCACAACATCGGACTGGGACAAAATACTTTTACTCACCCACAGAAGCGATATGAACATATCAACAGAAGAGACCAATGACAAACTACTCACAAGGTAATACAGAACACCACAAAATTACACAAAATCTACCCGACAGTCCCAGACAAGTGCTGGAGGTGTAACATAGCAGTGAACACATACACTCACCTATGGTAGGAATGCACAATCCCACAGGGGTATTGGACTCAAATTCTCTCAATAATAACACAAGTGACCAATATCCCGAGGCCTCAGTTATTTGCTGAACTTTTTCTTCACCTGACCCCTAAGGCTATAAAACAATACTGTAAATCTGTAGAGTACTACCTACCCTCAGCTGCTAAGGCCCTGATCCCCAAATATTGGAGGCAACAAACTGACCCCCCACTGGCAGAATGGTATTCTAGAGTAGAGAGTATCAGAGGTATGGAAGGAATTAAATACTCTTTAACCGGTCACACCATGCACTACCCATCGAGCTGGGTGGATTGAATATAAGGGAAAACGTGATTACCCGCGCCCATGTATCACTAGTACACCTCAACCCCCACCGAATTACATTCACTTGCAAATACTAGCCAGCTAATTAAGCGAGCAAATGCCAACATGAATATGTCAATGTCTCATGAGTACAGCGGTACCCTCCATTTACAGGTTTTATGAGGGTTTCACAAGTTACAGGGTCTTATATAGGACTTTCCCCTTTTCGGTTTTAACACATTGAAATTTGCCAGATTTGTTTGCTGGGCCTATGTTGCCTTTGAGATGGTATGATAGTCCAGAAATGAGAACTAGAAAAGCTACAATTTCTAGGGAAATTGTGTGAAATGTTCTTGCTTCCACCAGTAGTCTACAACTGGAGTGGGCACAGTAACTGGGTGGAGTGGCTTGAGTAACTGTTGTGTGGTTGGAGTGGCTGGAGTAACTGTGGAAAGGTTGGAGTGTGGTTCACTCACTCTACAGCAAGGGCAGAGAAGAGCTTTCAAATCTTTCAAATCCCTCGAACATTCCACCAACTGCCAACAGGAACTAATAGATTTCAAACAGGGCAGAGAAGAGCGGGTAAAAACAAACTGCTCCAAATTGCTCACTTCACTGGCGGTTGCCATCTTCAAATGGTCGTATTTTAAAAACTATAAATCCTACATAGAAGAGCTTTATATTGTGAGAATCACAAGACCCAGACCTACATTCTGATGCATAATATGTCTCTGAAATATTAAAAATGAAGGCACAGTCACAGTTTAGATATTGACCTTCAAATTTGAGTTGGCTAGAGTGTTTCAATGAATGTCAATGGACGGCGTGAGTTGCAAACAAATGGTCATATTGTGAAAACTATCAGGACTATGGCTTAGCAGCAGGGATAGCTGAACGTTTTGCTATAAGATTTGTGTAGGTGGGCTTGAAAATGAGGGAGTGGTGGCAGTTTAGAAATCATGTCCTGATTTTTCAGCTTTTGTCAGCTCCCACTCTAGTTTTGAACATTTCACCATTCATTCCAAATCGGACCAATTTTGCCACAAAAACGACGATATTTCTAGAACCATTTGGCAAAACGTTAAACAAAGTAATAGCACACCAATCGGGAACAACCCGCATGTTTCGGTATATTACTGTCTATGTAGTGTAAAAACTGTGGGAGGAGTTAAGGTGGTAAATTTGGCTATAATAAGAATAATAATAATATATATGGGAGATAACATTAAGTGGTCTTGCTATGCAAGAACACTTAACTAGCAACTAAGAGAGAATAGATTTTAAACATAAACTCATTAGAAATATGCTCACGGTATTTAAAAAAAAAAAGACTCAATCTTACCCGACATTTGAAAAGCCAAATGAATCTATAACATACTTTATAGCTTTAAATTTAATGACACCATTAAAATGTAAAAGAAAAACAGGTCGATTGAAATACTTAGAATTTTTGTTACATTAACCTTCTTAGTGCCAGATATGTCTATCCCTCTGGCTCTCAAAATGTTAATAACAGCCTTAAGTAAAAAAAGAAAAGAATTAGAGAAATCAATGATGTTTGAAACAGCATTGTTGTTCCATCAAAGATATTTCTTTTTTCCTGAAAACCAATGAAAACCAAAGTTCTTGTGCTTCAGATGACCTTTGCAAAATATTTCAAAATAGATGCGTGAAAGATGAATGTACAAAGTTATTGCATAAAGCTGAAATGGTTTTGCTCATTTCGGTCACAAAGAATTGTTGAGAGAAAGCAATGTTTGGAGTTTATTCATTGCAAGTTTCATAGTCTTTTAACACATTAGTGGAGGGAGAGAAGAAGAGAAGAGAAGGAAGGAACGAAGATCCTCCCAATACATTTGTCCTATACTTTTATCTAGAGATGCATCGTCACTCCCCTCTCTCGTTCTCATTTCCCATCTCTCCAACTCCTTTTGTGTCCTTTGTCTAAAAAAAAATAAAAAATGTATATATGTGCCATAGTTAGAATCTCTATATAACTTTTTCCACTTATATAAAACCTATGCTTATACTTTTTGTGCCTTTCCATATTATTTCCCTTGTTCTTTTCTCCCTGCTTCCTCCTATTTCCTTTTCTTACCCTCTCTCTTACCCTTCTCTTTTGTGCATTTGTGAGTTGAGTGCTAATCTATTTAATGTTTAAAATAGTCAGTGCTGCTTGGTGGACTTGACTTAATAAATATATCTCCTCCATCACTTTATCCCTTATGTATAATCTAATAATAGCGATTTTTAGCATTTTATGCCTTTACCACCAATATAGGGACTACCTACCTATTTATAATGTATCTATTAAATGCTACAGCCTTGTGTTAAAATATAAAAATATATGTGGAAAAAAAATTAATTTCATCCTTTTGAAGCAGCGGGGAGTATAATCACACCCCCAAAGTAAGATTTTCTTTTTCAGTTCCTGCAGGTCTTTAAAGAAATATGAAGCATCTAGGGTTGTAGGGAATTTCTATTTATGTTTTCGTTCCTTAACATTTTTGTCTGCCCAGCATAAGTTCTTCTTATTTACCATGTATGCAAATTAGATGTCCACAAATATTTTGATGTTCTTGTATTCTCCATTCTCGACTATTTTTTTCCTTGATGCTTGCATTATCATCTCTTTGAAATAATAGTTGGTAAAGCTCACTATAACGTCCATGGGTAAAGATGGATCAATGCCTTTGGGTTTTTAAACTCTATGAGCTCTATCGAAGGGATATTCTCCCATTTCCTGAGGAGTAATAAATTCTTCAAAAAAATTCTTAAGGAGTTGATTTTGTTGAAATGCTTCTGGAATTTATCTAAGACGAATATTCTTGCATCTTGCTATGTCTTCTATATAGTTTATTTTAGTCTCCAAACTTTTGATTTTAAGCTCCAGTTTTGAATGAGAAATCGGACGCATCTTATATTCTTCTTGAATTGAAGTTAAAATATTTGCTTGAGCATTAAGATTTTCTGCTCAAGAGGCTATTTTAGATCTCAAATCTCCAGAGTTGAGCTCTGAGATGAACATAACCTCACCACAGGCTCATGGAAGAGCTGCTTGCCAGCCTCCTGTTTCAGGACTATGGGCCCTGCAAGATACCCTGTAAAATATACTAAAAGGCTCTGTTCATGTGATTTGGGATTATATTGTTCGGGAACCAAACAACCACATGAACCAGAGACCACCTTGTTAAGCCTTGTTAAGCCCAATTGACACTTTGTAACAAGTTCCACCGCAGTGTTCTAATTGTTCGCCTGGGTAGCCGCAATTAGTATGAGCGACCACGAGGTGGTGGCCCTCTTGTTCGCATGAGTGCAGGCAGCGGTGTTTGGTCGTCCAGTTCATGGAACTGAAATCGCTCACTGAAACTCCCGAACATTGCTGGACTTCCATAATCGCCTGCGTTCAGTTCTATACAACTTAGAAGGGCATTGTTAGGTGAAATCGTTCACACAAGCAAGGTGGTACTATGGTTTCTGTTCAGTATTTTATGCACATTTATACTCCCTAAAGAGACCGACCGTTAGCACTGATTTCATGGAACTGTTTTGGGCGAGGAGCTTCCCACTGGGAGCTGGATCTAGGTGTTTGGTCCAGGGTGGGAAGGGACAGCGAGACCCCAGCCAAACTCCGGCGGCTAAGGGGGCTACAGTGGTTATGGTGTCCAGTATGGTGCTTATGGTACTAGGAGAGCACTAGGAAGTGTGATTGGCGGAGGTACCCAGTAGGGGTGCCAGTCGGTCTACCACAAGCTATATCTTTCTTAATTTTAACATATAGTTCATCTAAGAGAGTTGATAGCATCAGTTTGTGTAATTCCTTGAAATTTGGAACTCATGTTAGAGGTATCTTCTTCAAATAAATCAGGAACTTTAGGGAATCCGTATTTGTCAGTCCCTTTAGTATCTGCTGGAAGAGATTTCCTATGCTTGTCCTGATGACTTTCATTGGGTTTTCATGAGTAAAAAGTGCTTATAGGTCTGTTATTTTCCTTTTCAGGAGGAGGAGGTTTCTCTTTTTCAGAGATCTTGTCTTTGTCCTTCTGTTTGGGAGCCATTTTAATCTGACCGCTTTTATATTTTACTTAATTAATTTCAGAGATTTAACAATGAGGGGGGAGCTGGATTATTGATCCGTTTTTACATGGGATTTGGATTACAAGGTTTTCCTTTTGTTTGCAGGGACCAGCAGTGGGGGATCCAGAGCTTGATCCCGGGAGGGGCACTTGTAGATTATTTAAATAAATAATCCAGGCACAATAACCACTACAGCTCAGTGTAGTAGTTATGGTGCCAGTAGTGCGGGATCCCATCCCAGAGTAAGTAGCCAAATAGTTTAAGAACAGTTTGACAACTTACCTGGGGTCTGCTGGGATACAGGGCATAGGCGCAGTGGTATGTGTTAGGGGTGAAGTGTGTGTGAAAGGTGCAGTGTGTGTGTGTGTGTGTGTGTGTGTGTGTGAGCGGTGAAGTGTGTGTGCGAGTGCGTGAGGACGGCAGTGTATGTCAGGGTTGCAGTGTGTGTGTTAGGGGGCAGTGTATGTGTGGGGCAGTGTGTGTGTGTGAGAGCTGCAGTGTGTGTGTGTGAGCGGTGCAGTGAGTATGTGAGGGTGGCAGTGTGTGTGAGAGTTGCAGTGTGTGTGTGTGTACAACTATGAAATTGTATTGGGTTGTGCAGTGCTCCTTCTCACTGGGCTTATCTTTGTCCTGCGGCGGCTGCAGGTCTAAGCATGGACTCACGTGAAGTAGAGTCATTGTGCTTTGGTAGAAAGGTATAGACTTCTACTGGTGATCCCACAGGGATTTGTCGGTGGAAGGTCATGTTGAGCATTTGTATGTCTGAAGAAGGTCCTTTGGTGGGGGGCGGATGGGAGAGGAGCTATCCAAGCGAGTAATTTTTATTTTACTTTATGTCTATTAACTTAGTCTCTATGAATGTTAGGGGTCTGAACTCACTTCAGAAATGCAGATATTTACATGGATTATTGGAAGAAAATAATACTGATATAGATTTAATTTACAAAAAATGCATTGGCAAAAGACTGCATCAAACCTGTGGAGGTTTTCTGAATACCCTGTAATACTTGCTGCAAATATAAAAAAATCTCAAAAAGAAAAAGAGAGAGAGAGGTGGCCATTATTCTTTCAAATAGAATTACAATTGAGCACATTTTTGTTGAAATAGATGAGAATGGACGTTATTTAATTTTAATAGCAACCATTAATGACATTCTCTTTACATTTGTCAATTTGTATGCTCCAAATCAATCCCCTATAACATTTTAAAAAAAACTTATGAACCAAATAGATAAACTGGCAGTAGGCAGATTAATAATAGGGGAGACTTTAATTGTATAATAAATTATAAATATGATAGAAATAATGTCAGAGAGAGGGCGGATTTTCAGATTTTAAATACATCTAATGCAATGCAAACATTTTTGCACAGAAACCAGCTACATGATTGTTGGAGAGTGAATAATCAAGTGAGTCGAGATTATACTTATTTCTCCCAAGTACATCAAACACACTCTCGAATTGATTTTTTGTTAAAATCTAATACATTGGATCTTGTGACAAATACTAAAATAGGTTCAATAATGTGGTCTGACCATACCCCAATTTTTGTCTCTCTTAAGAACAATTTTGAATACAAAGCTAGAAATAATTGGAGACTTTTCGAAAGTTTGCTATGTAAGAGTGAAAATATCTTGTCTCTCTCATCCCTCATTCAATTTTCGCATCAGAATGACAAGGGGGAGGTATCTGACATGACCTTGTGGTGTACCTTAAAATGTTATGTTAGAGGTATACTCATAAAAATAGGAACTCAAACAAAAAAATATTCGGAGAAACACTTAGTAACTTGTACATTAATTTAGCAAAATTAGAAAGACTCCATGAGGTCATCTTATATCCCTCCACCTTGTCAGAAATTAAAAAGGTGAGGAATGACATAGTGAAGCAGACACTTATAAAATTAATAAAACCATCTTAATTCTAAAACAAAGATGGTATTATGCTGCTTACCGATCCAGCAATATTTTAACAAATAAGCTAAACAATAAGAGAAGCGCTGACATAGTAAAAAAACCTAGTGGTTAAGGGAACAGAGCTTTTAACTCCCAAAAAGATTAGCCAAGCATTTGGGGACTATTATAGATCCTTACATAATTTGGAAGTTCATAGTAATTCTATTGTGGAAATCTCTAACTTTTTAAACAATCTTAAGCTTCCTAAAATTTCTTCTGAAAAATTCGATTTTCTAAATAAACCCAAGTAGTACTAATGATAACTAGTGATGTACCGAACTGTCCGCCGGCGAACAGTTCCTGGCGAAATTAGCGTGTTCGCGTTCGCCGCGGCGGGCGGACACATGCGCAGTTCGATCCGCCCCCTATTCGTCATCATTGGGCAAACTTTGACCCTGTGCCTCTCGGTCAGCAGACACATTCCAGCCAATCAGCAGCACTCCCTCCCTTCCACACCCTCCAACCTCCCTCCCAGCATCCATTTTCGATTCATTCGGAAGATGCATGCTTAGTGAGAGGAGGGAAAGTTTAGCTGCTGCTGATTAGATAGGGAAATTGATAGCTAGGGTATTCAGTGTCCACTACAATCCTGAAGGACTCATCTGATCTCTGCTGTAAGGACAGCACCCCAAAAAGCCCTTTTTAGGGCTATAACATCAGGCTGCTTTTTTTTTTTTTTCCTGTGTAATGTAATTGCAGGTGCCTGCCTGCCAGCTTCTGTGTGAGGTTCACATTGGATACTGTGCCTACTTGCCCAGTGCCACCACTCATATCTGTTTTAACAATAGGTTAAGCTTTACATTTAAAATAAATATTTTTTTTTCACTGTAATAGAAGAGCAGTTAGTTGTCTGCAAGCGTCTGGGTGTCAGGCCTACTTCAGCGTGTGCTCTGCAGACCTGTGCCAGCGTGCTTTGACAGTTGCCAATCATATCTGGTGTCTCTTTAGCGTGCTTTTACAAAGAAAAAAGGTTTCCAGTGTAAGCTAATAGCAGATGGTCAGTGTCCTTCAAGCGGCTCTGTCAGGCCTTCCTTCAGCGTGTGCCCTGCACAACCCTGCCAGCGTACTTTGACAGTTGCCACTCATATCTGGTGTCTCTATAGCGTGCTTTTACAACCAAAATTTTGTTTCCACTGTAATAGAAGAGCAGTTGCCTGCCTGCCAGCTTCTGTGTGAGGTTCACATTGGATACTGTGCCTACTTGCCCAGTGCCACCACTCATATCTGTTTTAACAATTGGTTAAGCTTTACATTTAAAATAAAAAATTTTTCACTGTAATAGAAGAGCAGTTGCCTGCCTTCCAGCTTCTGTGTGAGGTTCACATTGGATACTGTGCCTACTTGCCCAGTGCCACCACTCATATCTGTTTTAACAATTAGTTAAGCTTTACATTTAAAATAAATAATTTGTTTTCACTGTAATAGAAGAGCAGTTGCCTGCCTGCCTGCCAGCTTCTGTGTCAGGTTGGATGCCTTGCCCATTTGCACAGTCAGTGCCACCACTCATATCTGTTTTAACAATTGGTTAAGCTTTAGATTTAAAATAAATAATTTTTTTTCACTATAATAGAAGAGCAGTTGCCTGCCTGCCAGCTTCTGTGTCAGGTTGGATGCCTTGCCCATTTGCACAGTCAGTGCCACCACTCATATCTGTTTTAACAATTGGTTAAGCTTTAGATTTTAAATAAATATTTTTTTTCACTGTAATAGAAGAGCAGTTGCCTGCCTGCCAGCTTCTGTGTGAGGTTCACATTGGATACTGTGCCCACTTGCCCAGTGCCACCACTCATATCTCTTTTAACAATTGGTTAAGCTTTAGATTTAAAATAAATAATTTTTTTTCACTGTAATAGAAGATCAGTTAGTTGTCTGCAAGCATCTGGGTGTCAGGCCTACTTCAGCGTGTGCTCTGCAGACCTGTGCCAGCGTGCTTTGACAGTTGCCAATCATATCTGGTGTCTCTTTAGCGTGCTTTTACAAAGAAAAAAGGTTTCCAGTGTAAGCTAATAGCAGACAGTCAGTGTCCTTCAAGCGGCTCTGTCAGGCCTTCCTTCAGCGTGTGCCCTGCACAACCCTGCCAGCGTACTTTGACAGTTGCCACTCATATCTGGTGTCTCTATAGCGTGCTTTTACAACCAAAATTTTGTTTCCACTGTAATAGAAGAGCAGTTGCCTGCCTTCCAGCTTCTGTGTGAGGTTCACATTGGATACTGTGCCCACTTGCCCAGTGCCACCACTCATATCTGTTTTAACAATTGGTTAAGCTTTAGATTTAAAATAAATAATTTTTTTTCACTGTAATAGAAGATCAGTTAGTTGTCTGCAAGCATCTGGGTGTCAGGCCTACTTCAGCGTGTGCTCTGCAGACCTGTGCCAGCGTGCTTTGACAGTTGCCAATCATATCTGGTGTCTCTTTAGCGTGCTTTTACAAAGAAAAAAGGTTTCCAGTTTAAGCTAATAGCAGACAGTCAGTGTCCTTCAAGCGGCTCTGTCAGGCCTTCCTTCAGCGTGCGCCCTGCACAACCCTGCCAGCGTACTTTGACAGTTGCCACTCATATCTGGTGTCTCTATAGCGTGCTTTTAAAACCAAAATTAGTTTTTCACTGTTATAGATTGAATAGCAGTTACTTGTCTTCAAGCGGCTCTGTCAGTCCTTCCTTCAGCGTGTGCTCTGCAGAACTGTTCCAGTGCACATTGCCAATCATATCTGGTGTCTCTATAGCGTGCTTTTAAAACCAAAATTTATTTTTCACTGTTATAGATTGAATAGCAGTTACTTGTCTTCAAGCGGGTGTCTCAGGCCTACAGTGTGTGCTCTGCAGAACTGTTACAGTTCACATTGCCAATCATATCTGGTCTCACAGTAGCTTGCACGCATAGTACCACTAATCCCCAAAAAAATGACAGGCAGAGGCAGGCCACCCCGCAGGGGCCGTCGTGGTCGTGGTGCTGTGATTCCCTTTTGCCCTAGAATAATGCCCAGTTTTCAGAAGCCACGTACCCTGAACTTGAAAAGTTCTGAGGACTTAGTTGACTGGCTAACACAGGACACCCAATCTTGTACAGCCTCCGCTCGGAACCTTGACGCACCATCCTCCTCCAGCTTAGCTTCAGGCACCTCTCAAGATAGCACTCACCCGCCTGCCGCCACCACCAAAACTAGCACCACAGCCGCTTTACTTGGTATGTCAGAGGAGTTATTCACACACCCGTTTGAAGAAATGAGTGATGCGCAACCATTATTGCTAGAGGATGTAGATAACAGGGATATGTCTCAGGCAGGCAGCATTAAACACATGGAGGTACGGTGTGATGATGATGATGTTGTACCCGCTGCTGCTTCCTTTTCTGAGTTGTCAGATACAAGCGAAGCGGTTGATGATGACGATGCGTCCATGGATGTCACGTGGGTGCCCGCTCGGCAAGAAGAAGAACAGGGCGAAAGTTCAGATGGGGAGACAGAGAGGAGGAGGAGACGAGTTGGAAGCAGGGGGGGGTCGTCGCAAGGAGCTAGTGGCACAGTCAGACAGCATGCATCGGCACCCGGGGTCAGCCCGACAGCACGCCAATCAACGCATGCTGTGTCCACCACCAGAATGCCGTCATTGCAGAGCTCAGCAGTGTGGCATTTTTTTTGTGTGTCTGCCTCTGACAACAGCGATGCCATTTGCAACCTGTGCCAAAGGAAACTGAGTCGTGGGAGGTCCAACACCCACCTAGGTACAACTGCTTTGCGTAGGCACATGATCTCACATCACAAACGCCTATGGGATCAACACATGAGTACAAGCAGCACGCCTACTCTAAGCCGCCATCCTCCTCCTGGTCCATCATCTTCAGCCACGTCAACCACTGCTGTCCTTCTTGCCCCCTCTCAACCATCCGCCACTCCGTCTCCCGCCTTGAGCAGTTCCCGCTCATCTGCCCACAGTCATGTGTCTGTCAAGGACATGTTTGAGTGTAAGAAGCCAATGTCACCAAGTCACCCCCTTGCCCAGCGTTTGACAGCCGGCTTGTCCGAACTATTAGCCCGCCAGCTTTTACCATACAATCTGGTTGAGTCTGAGGCGTTCAAAAAATTTGTAGCTATTGGGACACCGCAGTGGAAGGTACCCGGCCGGAATTTCTTTTCACAATAGGCAATCCCCAACTTGTACTCGATTGTGCAAAAGGAAGTCATGGCATGTCTGGCACACAGTGTTGGGGCAAGGGTCAATCTGACCACTGATACCTGGTCTGCAAAGCATGGTCAGGGCAGGTATATCACCTACACTGCGCATTGGGTAAACCTGCTGACGGCTGACAAGCAAGGAATGCGTGGCATTGCAGAGGAGTTGGTGACACCGCCACGAATTGCAGGCAGTCCTGCTGCCACCTCCTCTACTCCTCCTACTCCATCCTCTTCCATAACCTCCTCGGCTGAGTCCTCTTGTGCCGCTGCTTCTTGCTCCACATCAACGGCACCCCCCCCAGCTCCCCAGGTACTATTCCACATCCCGGATACGGCAGTGTCACGCCGTCTTGGGTTTGACTTGCTTGAAAGCAGAGAGTCACACCGGACAAGCACTCCTGTCCGCCCTGAACGCACAGGTGGAAAAGTGGCTGACTCCGCAGCAACTGGATATCGGCAAAGTGGTGTGTGACAACGGAAAAAATTTGATAGCGGCATTGAAGTTGGGCAAGTTGACACATGTGCCGTGCATGGCACATGTGTGTAATCTGATCGTACAACGCTTTGTGCATAAGTACACAGGCTTACAGGACGTCCTTAGGCAGGCCAGGAAGGTGTGTGGCGATTTCAGGCGTTTCTACACGGCCATGGCTCACTTTGCCGATATCCAGCGGCGAAACAACATGCCAGTGAGGCGCTTGATTTGCGACAGCCCTACACGTTGGAATTCAACACTCCTAATGTTCGACCGCCTGCTCCAACAAGAAAAAGCTGTTAATGAATATTTGTATGACCGGGGTGCTAGGACAGCCTCTGGGGAGCTGGGAATTTTTTTGCCACGTTACTGGACGCTCATGCGCAATGCCTGTAGGCTCATGCGTCCTTTTGAGGAGGTGACAAACCTAGTCAGTCGCAACGAAGGCACCATCAGCGACATCATACCATTTGTTTTCTTCATGGAGCGTGCCCTGCGAAGAGTGCTGGATCAGGCTGTAGATGAGCGTGAAGAGGAAGAGAAAGAGTTGTGGTCACCATCACCACCAGAAACAGCCTTATCAGCATCGCTTGCTGGACCTGCGGCAACGCTGGAAGAGGATTGTGAGGAAGAGGAGTCAGAGGAGGATTGTAGCTTTGAGGAGGAGGAGGAGGAGCAAGACCAAACACAACAGGCATTCCAGGGTGCTCGTTGTCACCTATCTGGTACCCGTGGTGTTGTACGTGGCTGGGGGGAAGAACATACCTTCAAGCACATCAGTGAGGAGGAGGAACGGGAAATGAGTAGCTCGGCATCCAACCTTGTGCAAATGGGGTCTTTCATGCTGTCCTGCCTGTTGAGGGACCCTCGTATAAAAAGGCTGAAGGAGAACGACCTGTACTGGGTGTCCACGCTACTAGACCCCCGGTATAAGCAGAAAGTGGCGGAAATGTTACCGAATTACAACAAGTCGGAAAGGATGCAGCATTTGCAAAATAAATTAAAAAGTATGCTTTACACCGCGTATAAGGGTGATGTCACAGCACAACGGGAATCTAACAGGGGGAGAGGTGGAAGTCATCCTCCTCCTCCTCCTCCCACGACCACGCCGGCAAGGACAGGACGCTTTAAAGACGTGTTGTTGATGGAGGACATGCGGACCTTTTTAAGTCCTATGCATCGCCACAGCCCTTCGGGATCCACCCTCAGAGAGCGACTCGACCGACAGGTAGCAGACTACCTCGCCTTAACTGCAGATATCGACACTCTGAGGAGCGATGAACCCCTTGACTACTGGGTGTGCAGGCTTGACCTGTGGCCTGAGCTATCCCAATTTGCGATAGAACTTCTGGCCTGCCCCGCTTCAAGTGTCCTGTCAGAAAGGACCTTCAGTGCAGCAGGAGGTATTGTCACTGAGAAGAGAAGTCGCCTAGGTCAAAAAAGTCTAGATTACCTCACCTTTATTAAGATGAATAAGGGATGGATCCCGAAGGGACTGACACTGGGTGATACATTCGCTTAAAAAAGGCCTGATGAGATGAGCTGCCTTGGGCTAAAAATGGTCCACACGCTGCTGTATTTTAGCTCTGAATGACGTTTGACTTGCGTGACTTATCCGCCACCAACTAGGGTTCAAGCCGCCATGTTTTAGGGCACTTTCTGCCTATGAAACAAACATCAATTTTTCTGGCCGCTGCTACAGCAGCGGCTGCAACAATACCAAATTTTTCAGGCATGAGTACATGCCTAATTTTTAGGCCCACTAGTGCAGCACTGTGGCTTCAAAAACCAAACCAAAAATTAAAATCCTCCAAGATGGCACCAATATACCAGTGGTCTAAGCATCTTCCCACCTTGGCCTAAAAAGGGGAGGTGATTCAACAATTAAAAATCTCTGCCATTTACACGTCCACTGATAGGAGACGCGGAAGGTATTAAACTGATATGAACATTTACTAAACTCACCACTCCGAGTGCTGTTATTTATTTAATTTTTTTGTGGTGAGGCTTTACAGGACAGAGTGCTTCTCCACGGGACATGTTAACTCACGGGCAGCTGGCTCATCAAGGAACCAGAGCAGCTTGAACGAGGTGAACTTGCTCGGGTCCCAGGTGTGCGGTTCCTAAAATGGCTGCCATATACACGTCCACTGATAGGAGACGCGGAAGGTATTAAACTGATATGAACATTTACTAAACTCACCACTCCGAGTGCTGTTATTTATTTAATTTTTTTGTGGTGAGGCTTTACAGGACAGAGTGCTTCTCCACGGGACATGTTAACTCACGGGCAGCTGGCTCATCAAGGAACCAGAGCAGCTTGAACGAGGTGACCTTGCTCGGGTCCCAGGTGTGCGGTTCCTAAAATGGCTGCCATATACACGTCCACTGATAGGAGACGCGGAAGGTATTAAACTGATATGAACAATACTCCACTCCTATCTGTAGGTCCGTCCCATTGTGATTTATGCCCCCCACCCACCGCGCAGGGATGGGGGCCGGGGGGGAGGAAAGTAGGCCCCCCCATTGTGATTTATGGCCCCCACCCACCGCGCAGGGATGGGGGCCGGGGGGAGGAATGTAGGCCCCCCCATTGTGATTTATGCCCCCCACCAACCGCGCAGGGGTGGGGGCCGAGGGGGGGAGGACAGTAGGTCACCCCATTGTGATTTATGGCCCCCACCCACCGCGCAGGGGTTGGGGAGGACAGTAGCTCCCCCCAGTGTGTATCAGGGGCTTTGAGGACAGGTGTCAATCCATACCTGCCAAGTGACCCTATGTAGGGGGAACAGTCTCTATTCTGCTCTGTGTCAGTGTGTATCATGGTCTCTGTGGACGGGGAACAGTCTCTATTCTGCTCTGTGTCAGTGTCTATCATGGTCTCTGTGGACAGGGAACAGTCCCTATTCTGCTCTGTGTCAGTGTGTATCATGGTCTCTGTGGACGGGGAACAGTCTCTATTCTGCTCTGTGTCAGTGTGTATCATGGACTCTGTGGACAGGGAACAGTCCCTATTCTGCTCTGTGTCAGTGTGTATCAGGGGTTTTGAGGACAGGTGTCAATCCATATCTGCCAAGTGACCCTATGTAGGGGTAACAGTCCCTATTCTGCTCTGTGTCAGTGTGTATCATGGTCTCTGTGGACAGGGAACAGTCTCTATTCTGCTCTGTGTCAGTGTGTATCAGGGGTTTTGAGGACAGGTGTCAATCCATATCTGCCAAGTGACCCTATGTAGGGGGAACAGTCCCTATTCTGCTCTGTGTCAGTGTGTATCAGGGGTTTTGAGGACAGGTGTCAATCCATATCTGCCAAGTGACCCTATGTAGGGGGAACAGTCCCTATTCTGCTCTGTGTCAGTGTGTATCAGGGGTTTTGAGGACAGGTGTCAATCCATATCTGCCAAGTGACCCTATGTAGGGGAACAGTCCCTATTCTGCTCTGTGTCAGTGTGTATCATGGTCTCTGTGGACAGGGAACAGTCTCTATTCTGCTCTGTGTCAGTGTGTATCAGGGGTTTTGAGGACAGGTGTCAATCCATATCTGCCAAGTGACCCTATGTAGGGGGAACAGTCCCTATTCTGCTCTGTGTCAGTGTGTATCAGGGGTTTTGAGGACAGGTGTCAATCCATATCTGCCAAGTGACCCTATGTAGGGGGAACAGTCCCTATTCTGCTCTGTGTCAGTGTGTATCAGGGGTTTTGAGGACAGGTGTAGATCCATATCTGCCAAGTGACCCTATGTAGGGGGAACAGTCTCTATTCTGCTCTGTGTCAGTGTGTATCAGGGCTGGGCTTTGAGGACAGGTGTCAATGTTAGGTGATTTCTGCCCTTTATGGATTAAAAGCAGACTCTGCATCAACTGTGCAATTTTCCATGGGAGTTTTGCCATGGATCCCCCTCTGGCATGCCACAGTCCAGGTGTTAGTCCCCTTGAAACAACTTTTCCATCACTATTGTGGCCAGAAAGAGTCCCTGTTGTTTTTAAAATTCGCCTGCCCATTGAAGTCAATGGCGGGTCGTGCGGTTCACCGGTTCGCGAACATTTGCGGAAGTTCGCGTTCGCCGTTCGCGAACCGAAAATTTCGGGTTCGCGACAACACTAATGATAACACCAGAAAGAGTGATAAATATAATTTATCATATAAATCATTAAGATGAAGGTTCGGTTAGGATGGCCCTCGATGCCGAAAAGGACTTTGACTGGGTGAACTGGCAGTTTTTAGATGCGGTACTGGAAGCCTTCAGTATCGAGGGCACATTTAGAAAGAGTATTATGCTTTTGTACACTAGACCTACAGCTAGGATTGCGGGATATCTGGTTTTATCAGATTGGTTTAAAATTAGAAATGGCACAAGACAGGGTTGTCCCCTAGCCCCATTGCTGTATATTATGACAACGGAACCTTTGTCAAACTTGATTAGACAAGATAAAGAAATTAAGGGTATAAAAATTGGAAAATTGGAATGCAAATTCTATATGTGGATGACGTCCTTTTAACTCTTGCTAATGCGAAGTTTTCTATCCCTAAAGTAATTCAATTGATTGAGGAATATGGCAGTTTTTCTAATTTTAAATTAATTATCAATAAAACCCAGATAGTATTTAACGAAGTATCTACAGATGATTTTGAGCATATTAAATCAAGAATTAAATTTGATTGGCATTCAAGGTGAGGGGCGTGATGTCGGAAGACACGTGACGAGGACGTGCACACGCACGCCGTGAGGGGAGGAGACAATGCCGGGGAAGAAGCATCTGACTGTCTGGCAGGAGAGTGAAGCAGCGAGCAGTGCGAAGGAAACAAGCTAAGCGAGGACTGACTCCGAAACCGAGGAAAGCAGTGCTGGTAGTCACTGATACAAACAAATGTATCGTACATATCATGCTGAGAAAAAAGAAAATAAGAAACAAGTGCGAAATTATCACAAGCTAAGTACTTGTACCTGACATTCTCATTGTCACTCTAATATTTTAATACCTTACTTTGTTACCAGGTATTTTTTATTACCATTCCAATATCCTACAATAAGTCCATTATAAGCTCTATAAGCTAAGTGCAACCATTGATGGGTATGACAGTTGGTATTCAAACTGCTGTTTCATAGAAGCACTGACAAGGTTGCCATGATTGAAGCCTGAAGCCTGTAAGCGGAAAAAAAAGATAATTTATTTTATCTAATATTTTTCTTTTAGACCTTAACATCAATATTTTTTTCCTGTTAAGGAGAACATTCTATAAAGAGTAAAAGTACAACATATTGGAATAGTATTCTTAAAAGTGGAAAAAAAGGAGAGAAAATTTAAAACAGGTTAAAATGGCATCAAGGAAAAAAACACAAGAACAAAAAATGTCTGCTAAATCTGAGAAAGGGCAAAAAAAATAAAAAAGGCTCTCTACATTTTTTTCTCCACAGTCAAGTCAAGAAACATCAGAGATTTCAACAATGGAACTCTCCCATTCTACCTTACCACCTTCCCCCAAAATAATGATAGATAAAGAGTCTGTCTCATTACTTGAACTAAAAGCCTGTTTGGAAGAAGCTGTAAAAGATATTAAAAGGGAACTAACTGAAAAATTCTTAGATATAAAACTTGATATTGCAACATTAAATGATAAAATGCAAAGCATGGAAAGCAGAGAAGAAATAAGAGACTTTCAAATGAAAGAGTTAAAAGAATCGCATAATAAGACAATAATACAATTAAAAGAAATGGAAGATAAAGTCTGCATAATGGAAGACAGAAATATTCCTGAGGAAGTAACAGATAACAATTTAAAATAATTTTTTGGAACTTTTATGGACCATATAGGAATACAGAGGAATCAACTAGAGCTACAAGTTATAAGGATACATAGATTATCGCAAAGAAAACAAGATCATAAGTATCCTAGAGATGTAATTGTTTCAGTATACTCACAAGACTTTAAATCACAGATCTTCTATACAGCAAGAAATGCGTCAATTACAGAGGATAAATTTAAAAATCTAAGAATTCTGAATGATCTTTCCGCTACTACAAGGTCCAGAAGAGCAACATTTGCACCAATCTTTATGATTTTGAAAAAACATAATCTTAAGTTTAAACGGAACCCCCAATCTAAACTGCTAATTTCATATATATTCACAAGAAATTCAAAATAAGTTAAAGTTAATAATTGGGAGATTTTTTTTTTTATTAAGATAGTAGGCATGTTTATAATTAACGATTGGATTTTGCACTGAATCTACATATGAAACTTAGTCTTAAGAAAATGTGTGATAAGATTTTATGTTTGGATATAAGTTATTCTAGGATATAGGTGTTAATTAACGAGACAAACTACATATCTTTAAACATCTAGTTTGGGGATCACAAAATGATAATTTTTTTTCTTCATTTAAATAATCAATCTTAAAATAGAAATTAAGATATAAATGTAGATGGAGCCTTTGGTATGATATGGTATGCAATAGTTATTGAATAAGACAGATGGCATGTTTATAAGCTAGAGTTGAAACTTTACACAGACTGCACAGGATATTTAAATATAAAATAAGAAACAAGACAAAGCAAAGGCTCTAATTGGTAATTGAGAGATGATGTACATGTCTTTAAATTTCTAGCTTAAGGAACATACATTGAAAAAGATCTAACAAAACAAAATGATTTGTAATTGTATATATTTGATAGATGTGAATAAGTATGTACTGCTTTTCCTCGTTTTCAATAACTAACCAGTCAGAAATTGGAATTAAAATGTCTGAATCTTATAACCAGTTGACAAAACAGGTAACAACTCCCTCTCCCCCTTTCCTATTGAGACATAGAGCGAGTAGTTAAATAAATAAAGAGACTTTGTAAGTCTCTATCTTATCTCCTCTGTGGGTTGGGTTGTCTTCCCCCATAGGGTACACAAGAAGGTACCCAGACCTTGGATCACATCCGGTTATCCAAGAGAATGTTGAGTATTTTTGGGGTAATGACTGAGATAAATGTTATTGTATGTTTAAAGTATGTCCGAATTTTTGGGTTAAACTCTTAAGTGGTTTAATATATAAAACGATATATGATTAGATTAATTTCCATAAATGCGCAAGGCTAAACTCTCACATTAAAAGAGGCTTTCTATATGATGTAATGACCAGAGAGAATGTCAAAGTGAGATTTATTCAGGAGACTCATTGGTTAGCAAGTAACAAATGTTTATGGCACTATAAAAAATTTCCAATAATTTATAATGCATCCCAACAAAAGAAAAAGAAAAGCGGAGTATCTATTATTTTTTCTAAGGATACAGTATTTGAGTGTCAATATCAAAATGCAGATTTGGAAGGTAGATTTATAATCTTGGTTGGCCTGTTAAATGGGGTAATGTATACACTTGTAAATGTATACTTACCTAATAAACATCCGATCAGGTTATTAACTAGGATCTTGAGATTAATTGAACAGGTGAAAAAAGGGAAAGTAGTAGTAGCAGGGGATTTTAACTGTATACTTGACCCCATTATGGATAAACAACTGTGTATAAATAAAAAAATTAACCAAAACTTAGCAAAGCAGGCTAAAGAAATGAACAAATTAGTGAATACATTTGATTTAATTGATTGCGGGAGATTGTTGCATCCTAATGAGAAAAAACTATACTCACATATCTGTCCCTCACGGCTCAGCGGCAAGAATTGATTTGATTCTTGGAAATATACATTTTTCTAAATTTCTAATCTCAGTTAATATAAAAAAGAGCACGTGGTCTGACCATGATTTAATATTAGTTGAAGTTGCAGAAGGAATAAAAAAAATTCCACCATTATGGAGACTAGACGATAGCCTCTTAGAAGTAAAGACAAATATCGATCATATGACAAATTTGATTGATTTATTCTTTAAAGAAAATTCAACAGATGAGATCACTAAAGAATGCCTTTGGTGTACATTTAAAACAGCGATAAGAGGGTATTGGATTAAGTTGGCAAGTCAACAAAAAACAAAAAGAGAGGTTAAATTATCAGACGTATATTTAATATTATAATTTATCAACTTTGAATAAAAGTAATTTTTCAAGAGAAAGATTAGAAAAGATTAAGATCTGCAAAATAAATATAAATAAGTTAATTGAGGCTAAAATTCAATGAAATTTAAAAAAATGAAAGTAAAATTTTAATACAAAAACAAAAAAGTAGACTCTATGTTAACAAATAGACTAAAAAAACTAAATTTTGAAAGAAAAATGTATAAGATAATAGTAGGAGGTGAGAATATTACAAAACCTGAAGATATAGCCGAGACATTTAGGAAGTTCTATGGCAAATTATATAACTTAAACCTAAATCCTCCAATAACAGCCATGGAAAGATATTTATCAAAGATAAAAATACCAAAAATCTCAATTGATCAGAAAAATAATTTAAATAAGCAATTTACAACAGAAGAATTAGAACGGGCAATCAAGAATTTAGCAAAACAAAAAGCTCCGGGTCCTGACGGATATACTAATCAATTTTATAAAAACTTTAAACTTCAAATTATTCCAGTGTTAACAGATACATTTAATGAAATATCAAAAGCAGGCCATGCTTCAGCAGATTTTTTAAGAGCACATATTAGTCCGATATTAAAACCGGGCAAATCCCCGACAGAATTATCAAATTATCGCCCAATATCATTAATAAATTCTGATGTTAAACTTTATTCAGCAATTTTAGCAAATAGACTCCAAGCAGTGTTGCCAGAAATTATACACAAGAACCAGATAGGTTTTGTAGCAGGGAGACAATCCAATAACAATACTAGAAGAATGATAGAGATAATGGACTGGGCCCAAATAACTGGGGTGCCCCTGCTGACCCTGTTGATTGATGCCGAAAAGGCTTTCGACAGGGTCAGCTGGGATTTTTTAAAACAAACCATGTTAAAAATGGGTTTTGAAGGTTGGTTTATGGGGGCACTGGAGGCTCTGTAGTTGGAGCCGTCAGCTAGAATTGTAGGTAGAGACTTAAGATCGGAATGGTTCAAAATTCTTAACGGCACGAGACAGGGCTGTCCACTCTCACCGCTTTTATACGTTATTTCAGTGGAACCCTTGGCATGCATAATTAGACAAAGTATAGGTATAAAAGGGATTTCTATCCCAAATGAACAACTTAAAATCTGTCTATATGCAGATGACGTTATATTGACTATTACAGAACCAGAACACTCGCTACCACTGCTATTGCAGGAGATAACATTATATGGCGAGGTCTCCAACTTCAAAATGAATATTGATAAAACACTAGCCTTAACTACAAACATAGGGAAATCACAGTTACAAACGTTAAGACAAAATTATTCATTCAACTGGTCAATTACACAGCTTCCATATTTAGGCATTTTGTTAACATCTGATGTTGCCCGCTTAATGGAAATTAAGTTTCTAAATCAACTAAAAGAAATTAATAGATTGCTTAGGGAATGGAGGTATATGAAAGATATATATGACAACGATCATTTAGAAGACTACCCCACTCTAAGGACAAGACTAGCCTTACCCCCAGAGACATTTTTAATTACATGCGCATTAAGAGTCCATAGAAACTACGAAAAGGAAATATTCCATAATACTTGATTTGTTAAACTCTATAAAGCAACCAAGCATCCCTACAGCTTTTAAAAAATTGGAAAGAGATTTTGATACCGAAGTTAACTTTAATTTGTGGTGCCTTGCATTTCTAAAAATTAAAAAACATCTCCATTGCTTAAATATATTGGAAAACTTTATTAAAGTCAGCTATAGATGGTATATGGTTCCAAGGAGATTAAACAAGATATGTCAAACTAATCCTCCTAATTGTTGGAGATGTTTTAACTTAGACGGCTCCATGTTACACATATGGTGGAGCTGCCCTAGAATCCAATATGGCACCTTACATATAAAATAATAGCTGAGATAAGTAATATTCATCTAAACTTTTCACCAGAATCAGCTTTATTACATATTTACAAAAACAATCTAGATAAAAAAAAATGAAATACTAGTTATACATTGTTTTATGGCTACAAAGCTCCTGATTGCAAGATCATGGGAAAAAACAGATATTCCAAATATGCCTCGTTTAAAGGGCCAAATTCTGAATCAATTAGAGATGGAAAAGGGAATAATCTGGCATAATGCTCATAAAAAAAACTCAATAAGAGACATATATAATACCCTTATAGTAGATATAAACCATATAGAAAGCTAAGGAGGAAAAAAAAAGATTAATAACTAATTTGAAGATCAAGAGATAACCCATTTTATGTTTCAATGTATGTTGAAGTTTGTGTGAATGTGGATTAATCATAGATAAGATGAACAATGTATGCAAAACAAGAATGTCTATACTGTTGATGCAAAGAGTAAAGTGTCAAGTTAAACAAAACTAATGTAATTGTATAGATATAAGAATATACAAAAAAAGAAAAGGAAAGAATCTTTCTATGACTATGGTAGGAATATTTTTATGTTTGAGTCTTAACAGAACCATTGTTTTACTGTATGTATTTTTGTACAAAATGTCTCAAGACAAATAATGTAATAAAGAGAAATACAATAAAAAAATAAATTTGATCGGCATTTTAAGTATATATAGATTATCTGGGGATTACATTATATATGGATCTGGATGAAATTATAAAAGAAAATTATCATTTCAAACTATGTGATCTTAGAAATACCTTATCAAATTTGAAAGGGAGGGAATTATCTTAGATGGGTAGGGTGGAAGTAGTAAGATTATACCTGCTCCCAAAGGTTACGTATTTGTTTAAAAACGTACCACTTAGAATTAATAATACTGTATTTAAAGAAAGGAAATTAATAATTAACACATTTATTTGGCAGGACAAGAAATCCAGAATAGCCTCAAATATCTTATATAGAGATTCAAAAAAAGGAGGCCTATCATTTTACAACATATTTTCTTTACATAGCAATAATGATAGCACATGCTTTGCTTGGGGTAACTTTTCAACCCCCAGACCGATATGGCTGGAGCTTGAATAACAAGTTTTAGGAAAATTAGAACCTTTATATCTACTTTGGTCAAACATAGATCCAAAGGGTAGAAAAAGCAGATTTACTCTGACTCAAAACCCGATAACTAGAGATATCTATACCATTTTATATAATCTAAAGATTACAGCTTTGGGATTCAGAAATCCTCTTTTGTCAAATACGCCATAAGAAACCACAGAGTTGGACGTAGGTGATATTAGTTTGTCAAGTTGGTGAGAAAAGTGTATTACATTTTTAAGCGATTTCACATCAGATGGGAAACTTTTGTCATTTGATTTGCTTCATCTAGATTTGATCTTTTGCCTAGAGAAGTTTTCAACTATCTTAGATTGAAAATGTTATCATAACGAAAACGATTTTAAAAGATAATCCTTTAATCGATTTTTTTAAATAAACATCATAAACACAAGATAACCTCTAGGGTTTCTAATTTTTTTTTATCCAACGGCAATTGCAAGAAAAAATCTTACCATGGATCAAATGGGAAAAGGAGTTGAATATTGAAATGGAATACAAGGAGTGGTTAAAGGGTTTGATAATAGCAAAGAAGAACATACATAGTGTGAACTTAATAGAAACTATATACAAACTAACGTTGAGTTGGTACTTAATTCCTGTTAGATTACACAAAATGAGTTCACATCGACTCCCTCTCTCCCCTTCTTAGTGACCTTGAATGAATGCCGAGTGATTGATTGCTTAGTGTTGTTTTGTTTTCTTAACTTACTTAACTATTAGCACAAATATTCACCAAATTATATGGGTATATTGAGGTTATATTTGAAATACACAAGATGGAAAGTTAGCTAGTTACTTGTGCAGGATTTTTTTTTGTTTGGAAATTTTTATACGATTTTGATATACATGTAAAAGTGCACTAGTAATTTGATAATCTTTTATATCTATGTAAATTGTACTCAATTAATTTGTACCAACTACAACTGTAATGAAAATAAAAAGAAAATAAAGGTAAAAAAAGAGTTTCATATAGTCAGTGTGACATAAATAATAGGAACTAATGTCCTAGTCATCTACTGAGTGACTAAATGATTTAAACATCACAACCACTCTAGCCTTTTGTACTGGTTATAGAAAAAAAGAGTAAGTAACTAATTTTTGAGTCAAGTATTTCTGATCAAGTCAGGAAAACTGCCATGTGCATCTTTTATTGGCAAAAAAAAGGATCTTGCAGGACCAAAAGCCCAACCCCATTGCTGCCTCCAAGATAATATGCAGCTTTTTCTATGTGTTGAATGTATAAATTCATCCAAGTATGGATGACAATAGTAAGCTATGAATACTAAGCTACCCTTTACCTTACAAGGACATATTTGTATAATTCATGTGAAAGTTGTCTCAGTGAATAGATCCTAATATGCAGAATGTGGTTGAGCCAATAGAAGAGACAGAGAAGATGTATTGCAGGACCATTAAGTGACAAAGGTTTAACATATCAAACAGAGAAATTGTGGTCAGTAGATAAGCCAAGGCCAGGATAATGGACATACAGATAACCTGAGGTACTAGCCAGGCAAGAATCACAGAATAGTGGAAATACAAAAATAACATGCAAGGTCAGGGACACAGAGGTACTCAAAATTCAAAAAACAAGCCAAAGGCAAACCAGAAAATACAAAGAACTATATCAAAAGCACACTAATAAAAATATATATATATATATATTTTCTAAAGTTCAAGTACGGTATTCTCCCCATTCCTTTCGTGTGCAAAGTAAATAGGAAATCCATTAAAAACTGAGCGGGAGACCATCCGTTAATGAGCGGTGTCCTATTGTGTCCAATTGTTATTTCTCTATTGTTACCCTCAGTGCAGTTAGACTTGGAGATTTGTTTAGTTCTAAACGGCAATTAATCAAAATTTGTGCTGATCGGTGATCGTCTGAACTCCCGATTTCCAAATCATTATGTAGACTAATTGCAAAGGATGAGCGTGTTCGTTTGATTCATGATTTGAATTTCCATCTGTGGCACCAAAAAAGAAATAATAAAGGGGAAAAAAATATGATTGTTGATTTTATTTACAGATCAAGTGAGAAGTGACCAATAGAGAGACAAAAGAAATAAGAGTAAAAAAAAATAATCTTTACTTATTATACCTGTATATATATTTTTATATAGATATTTATACGAATATAGATTTTTCTTTACTGCTTCTCTTTTTTCCTCTCAATTAAATACTTTTATTCACTTGATGTGTGAACCATATTAATATATTTTGCAGTGCACTGATTATCCCTTTTTTTTCGCCCTTTTGATTTGTTTTCCAGAAAAAGCTTTTCAGCATTCCCAACATTTTTTTTTTACATTTTTAGACAAAGTGGTTTGGCCTGAACAATTTTTTTCTACTGTCCACAAGTGTAAAACCGGTTTTGACATTGGCTTGATGCTTATTAAAATGTGACTTAGACATTCACAAGCTAACAGCCAATCTGTGCCAAGGCTGCAGTGAAAGATGATTTATGCTGGCTACTTTCAATACTCCTAGAGTTGTTATATTTTTTTCATACTATCTGTTAATGTAATTCGATTTGTAACTAGATTTGTGAAATCCTCTTCCTCCAAAAATATGTTACGTGTTGACGGCTGCTCTACATTATAGAAATAAACTGAAGTTCTTGCACATGGTATGGAGGACATATTTTTAAATTGTTTTATTTTTATTGATTCTTTATTTTTGTTGTGCATGATTCAACAGCATCAGCAAGAGTATTCAAAAACAAAGCATAATAGTAAAAAATCTATGATTAATTGCCTCCTGAGAATGGGTTAACTATCGAGAAATAGTTTAGGCTGAAAACATAGCCCAGCTCAACATTTTAAAGGCTATACACAAGGGTTACATGACGGGAGCTGGTTGGCTTAACAGTAAGATAACTTATTTTGCCCCTGGGAACCCAGCTCTTATGCAAGAATCAAGGAATGCCCATCAGTAGCCATAAACAGCAGGCCAGAAAAAACAATAAAGCATAAGTATAAAACAACATGGTAAAGTCAGGCAAAACATTGGCAGCATGAGTGACGGTTCAACCAACCCCTTCCAGAGGCATAGGGCAGTTCGTATCTGGTCTGGCTACCTGTATACACCACAGCTCAAGTGTCGGCAAGTGCTGCAGAACTATTTTATTGAACCAAAAAAAAAATTGTCAGGGAATCCTGTAATCTTTACATTAACTGCCATTTGGTTAGCAGAATTTATAGATATATATTAGTATTATTTCAATGTACCATTAAGTCATGTGCTGTTGAAAGATCCATATGTTAGCACTAAATTTATAGAAGGTCTATAAGGCATATATTATGAAGATGGCATAGTACTGGAAACTGTCATATTATTATTATTATTATTATTATGACTGGTATTAATAAAGCGCCAACCAATTTCGCAGTGCTGTACAATGGAGGAAAATAGGGCAGGCTACCCATTTGCTATAAACAAGTAAGTATTTGGCAACCAAAATCCTATCAGCCAGATTATTAATAACTACATGTAACATCAAGTACAAAATATTACAGTAGTAAACTATTACTACATTTAATTTCATGGAAACTTCATGGTATGTTGTAGAAAGTTGGTTGAAGCTATTTTCTTGTTTACGGCAACTGTGAGAATGTTAATGTTTTAGAAATGCATGACAATTAGTACATAATAATAAAGGTTTGCATGCATTCTGGTAACTAAAGAGTTAAAAATAAAAAAAGAATAACAAAACTGTTCTGAAATCAAGATTGAGATCTGTCTTTGCAATGTTCTTAAGCCTACATATAGTGTTATTTTAAAACTTTGGTATGAATCTTGTTTTCTCAAAGAAAATAGAAGCATAGAAAAAAAGTCCTATTTATTAATGCACATTTTGGTGATAATTTGACATTATATTATTGCCATTTTCCAAATTTTCCTACTTGACCGCCTCAGACTTTGCAACTCACTTCACTGACAAGATCTCTACAATCAGGGAAGAGATCTCTCAACTTTCTTCTTCCCCTAACCTCACTCCCTCTGCTGTTCTATGTTCATTTGCACCTGCTACAGCAGAAGAAGTTTTTGCTCTGCTCCAGTCCTCCCGCCCCATCGCCTGCTCCCTAGATCCAATTCCCTCACATCTCATCCATACTCTGTCTTCTTCTCTTTCTCTACCTCTCACTAAAATTTTCAATCTCTCTCTGGCATATTTCAAATCGCCCTTCAAACATGCAACTGTAAGCCCAACCTTGACCCTAACTCCCCATCCAACTACCGTCCTATCTCACTACTTCCTTTTGCGTCCAAGATCCTTGAAAGAGTTTTCTATGTTTCTATAAATAATATCAGGAAGTATTACTTTACTGACGGGTAGTGGATGCATGGAATAGACTTCCAGCTGAAGTGGTAGAGGTTAACACAGTAAAGGAGTTTAAGCATGCGTGGGATAGGCATAAGGCTATCCTAACTATAAGATAAGGCCAGGGACTAATGAAAGTATTTAGAAAACTGGGCAGACTAGATGGGCCGAATGGTTCTTATCTGCCGTCACATTCTATGTTTCTATGTTTCTATGAGTTGTGTATGCAAGATTGACAGACTTCCTCAAGTCCAACTCTCTGCTAGACCTGCTTCAGTCTAGTATCTGCGCTAAGCATTCTGTGGAAATAGCACTGACCAAAGTATCCAATGATCTACTCGCTGCAAAATCTCGTGGTCACTACTCTATCCTAATTCTCCTTAACCTTTCTGTGACTTTTGACACTGTTGATCATTAACAGCTTCTTCTCATCCTCCGCAATATCTTGTAGGGCTCAATTTAAAATTCTGGTTCTTGCTTTCAAATCTCTTCATAATGCTTCTGCCACGCATCTATCCTCCCTAACATAAGTATGTCACATCCAGGCCCTTATGCTCTGCTGAAGACTTACGTCTATCTTCTGTCCGTACTCCCACCTCTGTGCTCGCCTTCAAGACCTCTCGAGGGCTGCACCATTCCTGTGGAACTAACTTCCCTCCTCCATTAGATGCTCACCCAGTCTCCACTGTTTAAAAAAAAGCATTAATAACCCACTTCTTCATAAAAGCGTATCAATTAAACTGTTAGTTAATAGCTCCTGACTGATTCCTCTCTTGCAACTGTCATTAGTCTAATACTATCCTTACCTTTTGTGTCACTTTACCCCACTCCCTCTAGCATGTAAGATTATTGAGCAGGGCCCTCAACCCCTCTGTTCCTGTGTGTCCAACTTGTTTGGTTACAACTACATGTCTGTTCGTCCACCCACTGTAAAGCGATGCAGAATTTGTTGGCGCTATATAAATAATAACATAATAATAACAAAATAGTAATAACTGTAAATGTCTTGGCACTGAGTACAATTAACTGTTGCTTCAGTGTCTAGGGAAATGTGAAATCATTGATCAACCTGCTCGCTGCTTGAGTAACTTGAGACTGTTTGTTATATTTGCCACTGGTTTATGTTGGATTTTCTCATGGTCTTGCTATTTTTATATTTATACACTATATCACAATATTTTTATAGAAAAAGCCATAAGAAGTTTATTCTATGCCTATCACAAGTGATGTGCTACTACAGGCGTCATCTACAGGTATGTCCCTAACTTCCTTGTGAAGCAATAGTGTAACTATGTCTAGTCTATCTATCTATCTATCTATCTATCTATCTATCTATCTTTCTACACATGAAAACAGACACAAGGACATACAGAAAGGTACAGTGATTTCATAACTTTGCAGTTTACAAGTCTAGTTAAACTACCAGGGGAAATGTAAAAGATATTAAAGGGACACTATAGTCACCTGAACAACTTTAGCTTAATGAAGCTGTTTTGGTGTAACGAACATGCCCCTGAAGCCTCACTGCTCAATCCTCTGCCATTAAGGAGTTAAATCCCTTTGTTTATGGGGCGGGGCCAAGCCAGCAAGCAGAGCGGATGCACAAAGCTGAGCTCCCGACACACAAACCCGATTTATCGTGATTACTTGCCAAAATCGAAACAATTTCACAGCCGGGTTCCGATATCTGAATAAAGGAGGACCTGGTGACAAGCCCGACACCTCACACGAGTATCCAGGAGATCAGGAACCCAAGGTGGCAAGCCGTGGCTTAGAGGCGGGGGACGGGAGAGACGGCCACTTTCCCGGCCACCGCACTGGAGACCCACGAGCACCCTGCTCTCCCCCCCTGACCGGTGGGGGTTATCCCGGTCCAGCCCTGAGAGGGCACACACGGGCGAAAACCAGCTGATAAAAACATGCGAGCAGCGAGACGAGGCGCGGACCCGCAAAATGGCCGCCGCCACGTGCACTCAAGCCAAAGCACTGCCA
This sequence comes from Pelobates fuscus, assembly GCF_036172605.1. NCBI lineage: Eukaryota > Metazoa > Chordata > Amphibia > Anura > Pelobatidae > Pelobates > Pelobates fuscus. The sequence continues at coordinate 47,883,392 of NC_086325.1, read as the reverse complement.
AGTCTCGAAGACAGGCTGGAAGCTATACTGACTGCCTTCTGGAAGAAACTGGCGCAGACCCAAACAGCCAAAAAGGCCCCTCGTCAGCCAGTCATCCCTCCGGTGCACCCACCAGCCATGACAGGCACCGAGGAGCCGCTGGAGGGGACGAAGCGAGGGAGGAGAGCGAGAACTACCCCCCAACTTCTGAGCCGTAGACCACACATCGGAGGCCACCCACCTGGTTCCCGACGCAGGCGGAGAGCCCACGTGCATGGCCCACTATGGTTCGTGACAAAAGGACACTACAGGGGGGTCCACACACGGCACACAACCAGCTGGGCTAAGAAGGTCTCTCAGCGCCCCACCCGCCAACACACTAACAAAGCTGCTACAAGTGCCCAGAAGGGCTATGACTCAGCGCCTCGAGGAAACAACCAGACATCAACTCACAGATCAGCAGAGGGAGAGATGAGGTCGGCACACCGGCGAAAACGTACGCCCACCACACAAGGTACCCACGACAGGTTGGAGTGTTGCAACGGAGCCCACCTGACCCCCTTGCCTGACAGCGGTGCCGGAGTCTCACTGAGCCAGGACTGTGGAATCGGCTGATGTCTTGCCCATAGACTCTGAGCTCAATAATTGCTCAACTGACACACGAGGCTGGCTTATATTGTCTCACTGACATTTCTACATCCCTGTCCAAGCGTTACCTACCTTACTTGAGCTGCATATGTTATACTGCAGCTTAACAGTCAGGAGATACCAGAGCGTGAATAATCATACCAAACTAAATATTAATTATAAAATTGTGCATGCATCAACATACCCCATTCTATTTTCAAATGTTTATGAAAAAGCGTGAGGATTGCCTTTGGGGTACCTCATGCGTGTTGTTATCTCATTTGCACGACAAAAAAAAAGAATTAAAAAAAAAATATATATATCCCTTTGTTTATGAACCCTGGTCACACCTCCCTGCATGTGACTTGCACAGCCTTTCTAAACACTTCCTGTAAAGAGAGCCCTATTTAGGCTTTCTTTATTGCAAGTTCTGTTTAATTAAGATTTTCTTATCCCCTGCTATGTTAATAGCTTGCTAGACCCTGCAAGAGCCTCCTGTATGTGATTAAAGTTCAATTTAGAGATGGAGATACAATTATTTAAGGTAAATTACATCTGATTGAAAGTGAAACCAGTTTTTTTTTTTCATGCAGGCTCTGTCAATCATGGCCAGGGGAGGTGTGGCTAGGGCTGCATAAACAGAAACAAAGTGATTTAACTCCTAAATGAAAGTGAATTGAGCAGTGAAATTGCAGGGGAATGATCTATACACTAAAACTGCTTTATTTAGCTTAAGTAATTTAGGTGACTATAGTGTTCCTTTAATTATATACAACCAAGCATCCTCTGAATAACATGCATACATACATAGACTAGCAACGTTTTAAAGTGAACCAAAAGCAGTTATTGAGGTTACGCTAAATTACCCCAAAATGCATTGAATGCATTATGTATTAAAGAGATACATGATGTGTTCAAGGTAAAATTTTGAGAAATACTCACCTGGTCTCCATACCAGTGCTGCTACGTCCCGAGCTTGTCATGCTCATCTGAAGTTTGTCCGGTCTCTTCTGTGATTTGCCCTGCTTGTGGATGCTTTCCGAAGCAGGGTAAACCTCCTGTGTGATGCCAACATGCTGTCATCATTTGCGAGCATGCTGGGGTCTGAATAGAGTGACATCCTATTGCTCTGTTGCTAAGCTCCCCAGACAGCAGTAGCAGCATCATCTAATGAGTTTCCATTGCCACCAAAGCACATGTGCTATGTTCATTATGTGTTGAGAGTCAAAGGACCGCCTGTGGGAGGGCTTTTCTGCTCTATCTTGTCAGTAAATTCTTTGGCATAGGGTCTGTGCTTTGGGCTACCTCCAGGCAGTCTTTTGGCTTCCTCCAGGCACAGGAGGCGGGGTAAAACGCATCACGTGATACGTCATCAGGAGGAGGAGCCAGAACCTGGCATCTTGAGGAAACCAGGAAGTAACACACACAAGTCAGCGTTTTATGCTGCAATTGAGCTTCTTTGTGGGATTACGATATGGTATAACCCACCAATGCTTCGAGTAAGCAGTTTTAATTGTTTTATGCTTAATACAATTTGTTGTCATACTATGCCATTGGAGTTTCCTGGTTCTGTCATCCCTGCAGCTATTTCATACTAAAAGTGCCATCTTTTGAGAATTGAAGTCTTCAAAGCCTTCAAGCCTAAGCATTGTGGGAGTTATTCCCTCTCAAGTGGAGTCTTTCTCACCCATGGTCAGGGTTGATAGGGCTCTGGTAAATGTGAGTGTAACCCTCATAAATGCATATGAAACAGTGTATTATTACTATAATAAAGATAATCTGCACTAACTTGTGTTTTTTTTGTTTACAGATTTTCTTTGATTGATGTATGTTAAGTATATTTTTAATGGAACACTTGTTTATGGATTTTGGATTATTTTGTCACTTTAAGTGACTGCAGCTTATTTTCACATGCACTATTTATTTTTTAAGCGCTATATACTTTTCGGTTATTATATAGGTGGGATAAAGATCTATTTTTTTTTCCCAAGCTCCACATTTGCTAGCAAAATGGCTAGCACAAAGTAAAATAGAATTGTCTGCTCTTTAAAAAAGAACATATGTTCTATCTAACATGACAATTTCCTGTTGTATCCTAATTATATGTAGCTTGTGTATTTTTGTATTACACAATGGAACACTCCATGCACCAAGAGCACAAGGGCACCAAAACTGATTCACTAAGCTAAAGTTGTTTTGGTGCTTAGAATGTCCCTCTAAGGTAGTTCTGTACTCACCCTGCCATGTCTGAGTACTACATAAAATGCTTGTTGTGGAATCGTATCCAGTATTTCTGAAAATGTATTGAATGTATATTGTCCTACAATTTTAATTCATACCCTGTAATTTGTTATAACGGAGAATTGCTAAGTTCCAGAAACACTTGGAGCTTGAGCCCAAATGAAAATTCAATGACCACTACACTAACAGAGAGTGGAGACATGTTATGACATTTCCCTGCATTTTTATGTTCTGTCCCCTTCTCTCTACTCATGAAAACTGAGCTGTGGATGCTCTCTGGGTTATATATAAAGAAAATAGATTGTATATATAAGGGTAAAACAAACGGTACAATACATGAGATTACATTTGGGAGCAAAAGGGGAACAAGTAAATGAAATAATGCATACAATAAGGCTGAATTTGGTTACAAAAAGCATAAGAAATTATATATACTTCACATGTAAACAATATTTCTAAAAGCACACACGGTAATTAGTAGAAAAACTAAATTATGAAATATTGTTTATCTAAACAATCATGAGTTAATAAAACCACTGCTAATTGGCCTGATTTTTATAAGTTTGCTGTCATCTCTCCACGATTTACTGTTTGGTGAGCAGACCATAAAATATATTTCACTAACCAAAATTAGTTTTTCACTGTTATAGATTGAATAGCAGTTACTTGTCTTCAAGCGGCTCTGTCAGTCCTTCCTTCAGCGTGTGCTCTGCAGAACTGTTCCAGTGCACATTGCCAATCATATCTGGTGTCTCTATAGCGTGCTTTTAAAACCAAAATTTATTTTTCACTGTTATAGATTGAATAGCAGTTACTTGTCTTCAAGCGGGTGTCTCAGGCCTACAGTGTGTGCTCTGCAGAACTGTTACAGTTCACATTGCCAATCATATCTGGTCTCACAGTAGCTTGCACGCATAGTACCACTAATCCCCAAAAAAATGACAGGCAGAGGCAGGCCACCCCGCAGGGGCCGTCGTGGTCGTGGTGCTGTGATTCCCTTTTGCCCTAGAATAATGCCCAGTTTTCAGAAGCCACGTACCCTGAACTTGAAAAGTTCTGAGGACTTAGTTGACTGGCTAACACAGGACACCCAATCTTGTACAGCCTCCGCTCGGAACCTTGACGCACCATCCTCCTCCAGCTTAGCTTCAGGCACCTCTCAAGATAGCACTCACCCGCCTGCCGCCACCACCAAAACTAGCACCACAGCCGCTTTACTTGGTATGTCAGAGGAGTTATTCACACACCCGTTTGAAGAAATGAGTGATGCGCAACCATTATTGCTAGAGGATGTAGATAACAGGGATATGTCTCAGGCAGGCAGCATTAAACACATGGAGGTACGGTGTGATGATGATGATGTTGTACCCGCTGCTGCTTCCTTTTCTGAGTTGTCAGATACAAGCGAAGCGGTTGATGATGACGATGCGTCCATGGATGTCACGTGGGTGCCCGCTCGGCAAGAAGAAGAACAGGGCGAAAGTTCAGATGGGGAGACAGAGAGGAGGAGGAGACGAGTTGGAAGCAGGGGGGGGTCGTCGCAAGGAGCTAGTGGCACAGTCAGACAGCATGCATCGGCACCCGGGGTCAGCCCGACAGCACGCCAATCAACGCATGCTGTGTCCACCACCAGAATGCCGTCATTGCAGAGCTCAGCAGTGTGGCATTTTTTTTGTGTGTCTGCCTCTGACAACAGCGATGCCATTTGCAACCTGTGCCAAAGGAAACTGAGTCGTGGGAGGTCCAACACCCACCTAGGTACAACTGCTTTGCGTAGGCACATGATCTCACATCACAAACGCCTATGGGATCAACACATGAGTACAAGCAGCACGCCTACTCTAAGCCGCCATCCTCCTCCTGGTCCATCATCTTCAGCCACGTCAACCACTGCTGTCCTTCTTGCCCCCTCTCAACCATCCGCCACTCCGTCTCCCGCCTTGAGCAGTTCCCGCTCATCTGCCCACAGTCATGTGTCTGTCAAGGACATGTTTGAGTGTAAGAAGCCAATGTCACCAAGTCACCCCCTTGCCCAGCGTTTGACAGCCGGCTTGTCCGAACTATTAGCCCGCCAGCTTTTACCATACAATCTGGTTGAGTCTGAGGCGTTCAAAAAATTTGTAGCTATTGGGACACCGCAGTGGAAGGTACCCGGCCGGAATTTCTTTTCACAATAGGCAATCCCCAACTTGTACTCGATTGTGCAAAAGGAAGTCATGGCATGTCTGGCACACAGTGTTGGGGCAAGGGTCAATCTGACCACTGATACCTGGTCTGCAAAGCATGGTCAGGGCAGGTATATCACCTACACTGCGCATTGGGTAAACCTGCTGACGGCTGACAAGCAAGGAATGCGTGGCATTGCAGAGGAGTTGGTGACACCGCCACGAATTGCAGGCAGTCCTGCTGCCACCTCCTCTACTCCTCCTACTCCATCCTCTTCCATAACCTCCTCGGCTGAGTCCTCTTGTGCCGCTGCTTCTTGCTCCACATCAACGGCACCCCCCCCAGCTCCCCAGGTACTATTCCACATCCCGGATACGGCAGTGTCACGCCGTCTTGGGTTTGACTTGCTTGAAAGCAGAGAGTCACACCGGACAAGCACTCCTGTCCGCCCTGAACGCACAGGTGGAAAAGTGGCTGACTCCGCAGCAACTGGATATCGGCAAAGTGGTGTGTGACAACGGAAAAAATTTGATAGCGGCATTGAAGTTGGGCAAGTTGACACATGTGCCGTGCATGGCACATGTGTGTAATCTGATCGTACAACGCTTTGTGCATAAGTACACAGGCTTACAGGACGTCCTTAGGCAGGCCAGGAAGGTGTGTGGCGATTTCAGGCGTTTCTACACGGCCATGGCTCACTTTGCCGATATCCAGCGGCGAAACAACATGCCAGTGAGGCGCTTGATTTGCGACAGCCCTACACGTTGGAATTCAACACTCCTAATGTTCGACCGCCTGCTCCAACAAGAAAAAGCTGTTAATGAATATTTGTATGACCGGGGTGCTAGGACAGCCTCTGGGGAGCTGGGAATTTTTTTGCCACGTTACTGGACGCTCATGCGCAATGCCTGTAGGCTCATGCGTCCTTTTGAGGAGGTGACAAACCTAGTCAGTCGCAACGAAGGCACCATCAGCGACATCATACCATTTGTTTTCTTCATGGAGCGTGCCCTGCGAAGAGTGCTGGATCAGGCTGTAGATGAGCGTGAAGAGGAAGAGAAAGAGTTGTGGTCACCATCACCACCAGAAACAGCCTTATCAGCATCGCTTGCTGGACCTGCGGCAACGCTGGAAGAGGATTGTGAGGAAGAGGAGTCAGAGGAGGATTGTAGCTTTGAGGAGGAGGAGGAGGAGCAAGACCAAACACAACAGGCATTCCAGGGTGCTCGTTGTCACCTATCTGGTACCCGTGGTGTTGTACGTGGCTGGGGGGAAGAACATACCTTCAAGCACATCAGTGAGGAGGAGGAACGGGAAATGAGTAGCTCGGCATCCAACCTTGTGCAAATGGGGTCTTTCATGCTGTCCTGCCTGTTGAGGGACCCTCGTATAAAAAGGCTGAAGGAGAACGACCTGTACTGGGTGTCCACGCTACTAGACCCCCGGTATAAGCAGAAAGTGGCGGAAATGTTACCGAATTACAACAAGTCGGAAAGGATGCAGCATTTGCAAAATAAATTAAAAAGTATGCTTTACACCGCGTATAAGGGTGATGTCACAGCACAACGGGAATCTAACAGGGGGAGAGGTGGAAGTCATCCTCCTCCTCCTCCTCCCACGACCACGCCGGCAAGGACAGGACGCTTTAAAGACGTGTTGTTGATGGAGGACATGCGGACCTTTTTAAGTCCTATGCATCGCCACAGCCCTTCGGGATCCACCCTCAGAGAGCGACTCGACCGACAGGTAGCAGACTACCTCGCCTTAACTGCAGATATCGACACTCTGAGGAGCGATGAACCCCTTGACTACTGGGTGTGCAGGCTTGACCTGTGGCCTGAGCTATCCCAATTTGCGATAGAACTTCTGGCCTGCCCCGCTTCAAGTGTCCTGTCAGAAAGGACCTTCAGTGCAGCAGGAGGTATTGTCACTGAGAAGAGAAGTCGCCTAGGTCAAAAAAGTCTAGATTACCTCACCTTTATTAAGATGAATAAGGGATGGATCCCGAAGGGACTGACACTGGGTGATACATTCGCTTAAAAAAGGCCTGATGAGATGAGCTGCCTTGGGCTAAAAATGGTCCACACGCTGCTGTATTTTAGCTCTGAATGACGTTTGACTTGCGTGACTTATCCGCCACCAACTAGGGTTCAAGCCGCCATGTTTTAGGGCACTTTCTGCCTATGAAACAAACATCAATTTTTCTGGCCGCTGCTACAGCAGCGGCTGCAACAATACCAAATTTTTCAGGCATGAGTACATGCCTAATTTTTAGGCCCACTAGTGCAGCACTGTGGCTTCAAAAACCAAACCAAAAATTAAAATCCTCCAAGATGGCACCAATATACCAGTGGTCTAAGCATCTTCCCACCTTGGCCTAAAAAGGGGAGGTGATTCAACAATTAAAAATCTCTGCCATTTACACGTCCACTGATAGGAGACGCGGAAGGTATTAAACTGATATGAACATTTACTAAACTCACCACTCCGAGTGCTGTTATTTATTTAATTTTTTTGTGGTGAGGCTTTACAGGACAGAGTGCTTCTCCACGGGACATGTTAACTCACGGGCAGCTGGCTCATCAAGGAACCAGAGCAGCTTGAACGAGGTGAACTTGCTCGGGTCCCAGGTGTGCGGTTCCTAAAATGGCTGCCATATACACGTCCACTGATAGGAGACGCGGAAGGTATTAAACTGATATGAACATTTACTAAACTCACCACTCCGAGTGCTGTTATTTATTTAATTTTTTTGTGGTGAGGCTTTACAGGACAGAGTGCTTCTCCACGGGACATGTTAACTCACGGGCAGCTGGCTCATCAAGGAACCAGAGCAGCTTGAACGAGGTGACCTTGCTCGGGTCCCAGGTGTGCGGTTCCTAAAATGGCTGCCATATACACGTCCACTGATAGGAGACGCGGAAGGTATTAAACTGATATGAACAATACTCCACTCCTATCTGTAGGTCCGTCCCATTGTGATTTATGCCCCCCACCCACCGCGCAGGGATGGGGGCCGGGGGGGAGGAAAGTAGGCCCCCCCATTGTGATTTATGGCCCCCACCCACCGCGCAGGGATGGGGGCCGGGGGGAGGAATGTAGGCCCCCCCATTGTGATTTATGCCCCCCACCAACCGCGCAGGGGTGGGGGCCGAGGGGGGGAGGACAGTAGGTCACCCCATTGTGATTTATGGCCCCCACCCACCGCGCAGGGGTTGGGGAGGACAGTAGCTCCCCCCAGTGTGTATCAGGGGCTTTGAGGACAGGTGTCAATCCATACCTGCCAAGTGACCCTATGTAGGGGGAACAGTCTCTATTCTGCTCTGTGTCAGTGTGTATCATGGTCTCTGTGGACGGGGAACAGTCTCTATTCTGCTCTGTGTCAGTGTCTATCATGGTCTCTGTGGACAGGGAACAGTCCCTATTCTGCTCTGTGTCAGTGTGTATCATGGTCTCTGTGGACGGGGAACAGTCTCTATTCTGCTCTGTGTCAGTGTGTATCATGGACTCTGTGGACAGGGAACAGTCCCTATTCTGCTCTGTGTCAGTGTGTATCAGGGGTTTTGAGGACAGGTGTCAATCCATATCTGCCAAGTGACCCTATGTAGGGGTAACAGTCCCTATTCTGCTCTGTGTCAGTGTGTATCATGGTCTCTGTGGACAGGGAACAGTCTCTATTCTGCTCTGTGTCAGTGTGTATCAGGGGTTTTGAGGACAGGTGTCAATCCATATCTGCCAAGTGACCCTATGTAGGGGGAACAGTCCCTATTCTGCTCTGTGTCAGTGTGTATCAGGGGTTTTGAGGACAGGTGTCAATCCATATCTGCCAAGTGACCCTATGTAGGGGGAACAGTCCCTATTCTGCTCTGTGTCAGTGTGTATCAGGGGTTTTGAGGACAGGTGTCAATCCATATCTGCCAAGTGACCCTATGTAGGGGAACAGTCCCTATTCTGCTCTGTGTCAGTGTGTATCATGGTCTCTGTGGACAGGGAACAGTCTCTATTCTGCTCTGTGTCAGTGTGTATCAGGGGTTTTGAGGACAGGTGTCAATCCATATCTGCCAAGTGACCCTATGTAGGGGGAACAGTCCCTATTCTGCTCTGTGTCAGTGTGTATCAGGGGTTTTGAGGACAGGTGTCAATCCATATCTGCCAAGTGACCCTATGTAGGGGGAACAGTCCCTATTCTGCTCTGTGTCAGTGTGTATCAGGGGTTTTGAGGACAGGTGTAGATCCATATCTGCCAAGTGACCCTATGTAGGGGGAACAGTCTCTATTCTGCTCTGTGTCAGTGTGTATCAGGGCTGGGCTTTGAGGACAGGTGTCAATGTTAGGTGATTTCTGCCCTTTATGGATTAAAAGCAGACTCTGCATCAACTGTGCAATTTTCCATGGGAGTTTTGCCATGGATCCCCCTCTGGCATGCCACAGTCCAGGTGTTAGTCCCCTTGAAACAACTTTTCCATCACTATTGTGGCCAGAAAGAGTCCCTGTTGTTTTTAAAATTCGCCTGCCCATTGAAGTCAATGGCGGGTCGTGCGGTTCACCGGTTCGCGAACATTTGCGGAAGTTCGCGTTCGCCGTTCGCGAACCGAAAATTTCGGGTTCGCGACAACACTAATGATAACACCAGAAAGAGTGATAAATATAATTTATCATATAAATCATTAAGATGAAGGTTCGGTTAGGATGGCCCTCGATGCCGAAAAGGACTTTGACTGGGTGAACTGGCAGTTTTTAGATGCGGTACTGGAAGCCTTCAGTATCGAGGGCACATTTAGAAAGAGTATTATGCTTTTGTACACTAGACCTACAGCTAGGATTGCGGGATATCTGGTTTTATCAGATTGGTTTAAAATTAGAAATGGCACAAGACAGGGTTGTCCCCTAGCCCCATTGCTGTATATTATGACAACGGAACCTTTGGCAAACTTGATTAGACAAGATAAAGAAATTAAGGGTATAAAAATTGGAAAATTGGAATGCAAATTCTATATGTGGATGACGTCCTTTTAACTCTTGCTAATGCGAAGTTTTCTATCCCTAAAGTAATTCAATTGATTGAGGAATATGGCAGTTTTTCTAATTTTAAATTAATTATCAATAAAACCCAGATAGTATTTAACGAAGTATCTACAGATGATTTTGAGCATATTAAATCAAGAATTAAATTTGATTGGCATTCAAGGTGAGGGGCGTGATGTCGGAAGACACGTGACGAGGACGTGCACACGCACGCCGTGAGGGGAGGAGACAATGCCGGGGAAGAAGCATCTGACTGTCTGGCAGGAGAGTGAAGCAGCGAGCAGTGCGAAGGAAACAAGCTAAGCGAGGACTGACTCCGAAACCGAGGAAAGCAGTGCTGGTAGTCACTGATACAAACAAATGTATCGTACATATCATGCTGAGAAAAAAGAAAATAAGAAACAAGTGCGAAATTATCACAAGCTAAGTACTTGTACCTGACATTCTCATTGTCACTCTAATATTTTAATACCTTACTTTGTTACCAGGTATTTTTTATTACCATTCCAATATCCTACAATAAGTCCATTATAAGCTCTATAAGCTAAGTGCAACCATTGATGGGTATGACAGTTGGTATTCAAACTGCTGTTTCATAGAAGCACTGACAAGGTTGCCATGATTGAAGCCTGAAGCCTGTAAGCGGAAAAAAAAGATAATTTATTTTATCTAATATTTTTCTTTTAGACCTTAACATCAATATTTTTTTCCTGTTAAGGAGAACATTCTATAAAGAGTAAAAGTACAACATATTGGAATAGTATTCTTAAAAGTGGAAAAAAAGGAGAGAAAATTTAAAACAGGTTAAAATGGCATCAAGGAAAAAAACACAAGAACAAAAAATGTCTGCTAAATCTGAGAAAGGGCAAAAAAAATAAAAAAGGCTCTCTACATTTTTTTCTCCACAGTCAAGTCAAGAAACATCAGAGATTTCAACAATGGAACTCTCCCATTCTACCTTACCACCTTCCCCCAAAATAATGATAGATAAAGAGTCTGTCTCATTACTTGAACTAAAAGCCTGTTTGGAAGAAGCTGTAAAAGATATTAAAAGGGAACTAACTGAAAAATTCTTAGATATAAAACTTGATATTGCAACATTAAATGATAAAATGCAAAGCATGGAAAGCAGAGAAGAAATAAGAGACTTTCAAATGAAAGAGTTAAAAGAATCGCATAATAAGACAATAATACAATTAAAAGAAATGGAAGATAAAGTCTGCATAATGGAAGACAGAAATATTCCTGAGGAAGTAACAGATAACAATTTAAAATAATTTTTTGGAACTTTTATGGACCATATAGGAATACAGAGGAATCAACTAGAGCTACAAGTTATAAGGATACATAGATTATCGCAAAGAAAACAAGATCATAAGTATCCTAGAGATGTAATTGTTTCAGTATACTCACAAGACTTTAAATCACAGATCTTCTATACAGCAAGAAATGCGTCAATTACAGAGGATAAATTTAAAAATCTAAGAATTCTGAATGATCTTTCCGCTACTACAAGGTCCAGAAGAGCAACATTTGCACCAATCTTTATGATTTTGAAAAAACATAATCTTAAGTTTAAACGGAACCCCCAATCTAAACTGCTAATTTCATATATATTCACAAGAAATTCAAAATAAGTTAAAGTTAATAATTGGGAGATTTTTTTTTTTATTAAGATAGTAGGCATGTTTATAATTAACGATTGGATTTTGCACTGAATCTACATATGAAACTTAGTCTTAAGAAAATGTGTGATAAGATTTTATGTTTGGATATAAGTTATTCTAGGATATAGGTGTTAATTAACGAGACAAACTACATATCTTTAAACATCTAGTTTGGGGATCACAAAATGATAATTTTTTTTCTTCATTTAAATAATCAATCTTAAAATAGAAATTAAGATATAAATGTAGATGGAGCCTTTGGTATGATATGGTATGCAATAGTTATTGAATAAGACAGATGGCATGTTTATAAGCTAGAGTTGAAACTTTACACAGACTGCACAGGATATTTAAATATAAAATAAGAAACAAGACAAAGCAAAGGCTCTAATTGGTAATTGAGAGATGATGTACATGTCTTTAAATTTCTAGCTTAAGGAACATACATTGAAAAAGATCTAACAAAACAAAATGATTTGTAATTGTATATATTTGATAGATGTGAATAAGTATGTACTGCTTTTCCTCGTTTTCAATAACTAACCAGTCAGAAATTGGAATTAAAATGTCTGAATCTTATAACCAGTTGACAAAACAGGTAACAACTCCCTCTCCCCCTTTCCTATTGAGACATAGAGCGAGTAGTTAAATAAATAAAGAGACTTTGTAAGTCTCTATCTTATCTCCTCTGTGGGTTGGGTTGTCTTCCCCCATAGGGTACACAAGAAGGTACCCAGACCTTGGATCACATCCGGTTATCCAAGAGAATGTTGAGTATTTTTGGGGTAATGACTGAGATAAATGTTATTGTATGTTTAAAGTATGTCCGAATTTTTGGGTTAAACTCTTAAGTGGTTTAATATATAAAACGATATATGATTAGATTAATTTCCATAAATGCGCAAGGCTAAACTCTCACATTAAAAGAGGCTTTCTATATGATGTAATGACCAGAGAGAATGTCAAAGTGAGATTTATTCAGGAGACTCATTGGTTAGCAAGTAACAAATGTTTATGGCACTATAAAAAATTTCCAATAATTTATAATGCATCCCAACAAAAGAAAAAGAAAAGCGGAGTATCTATTATTTTTTCTAAGGATACAGTATTTGAGTGTCAATATCAAAATGCAGATTTGGAAGGTAGATTTATAATCTTGGTTGGCCTGTTAAATGGGGTAATGTATACACTTGTAAATGTATACTTACCTAATAAACATCCGATCAGGTTATTAACTAGGATCTTGAGATTAATTGAACAGGTGAAAAAAGGGAAAGTAGTAGTAGCAGGGGATTTTAACTGTATACTTGACCCCATTATGGATAAACAACTGTGTATAAATAAAAAAATTAACCAAAACTTAGCAAAGCAGGCTAAAGAAATGAACAAATTAGTGAATACATTTGATTTAATTGATTGCGGGAGATTGTTGCATCCTAATGAGAAAAAACTATACTCACATATCTGTCCCTCACGGCTCAGCGGCAAGAATTGATTTGATTCTTGGAAATATACATTTTTCTAAATTTCTAATCTCAGTTAATATAAAAAAGAGCACGTGGTCTGACCATGATTTAATATTAGTTGAAGTTGCAGAAGGAATAAAAAAAATTCCACCATTATGGAGACTAGACGATAGCCTCTTAGAAGTAAAGACAAATATCGATCATATGACAAATTTGATTGATTTATTCTTTAAAGAAAATTCAACAGATGAGATCACTAAAGAATGCCTTTGGTGTACATTTAAAACAGCGATAAGAGGGTATTGGATTAAGTTGGCAAGTCAACAAAAAACAAAAAGAGAGGTTAAATTATCAGACGTATATTTAATATTATAATTTATCAACTTTGAATAAAAGTAATTTTTCAAGAGAAAGATTAGAAAAGATTAAGATCTGCAAAATAAATATAAATAAGTTAATTGAGGCTAAAATTCAATGAAATTTAAAAAAATGAAAGTAAAATTTTAATACAAAAACAAAAAAGTAGACTCTATGTTAACAAATAGACTAAAAAAACTAAATTTTGAAAGAAAAATGTATAAGATAATAGTAGGAGGTGAGAATATTACAAAACCTGAAGATATAGCCGAGACATTTAGGAAGTTCTATGGCAAATTATATAACTTAAACCTAAATCCTCCAATAACAGCCATGGAAAGATATTTATCAAAGATAAAAATACCAAAAATCTCAATTGATCAGAAAAATAATTTAAATAAGCAATTTACAACAGAAGAATTAGAACGGGCAATCAAGAATTTAGCAAAACAAAAAGCTCCGGGTCCTGACGGATATACTAATCAATTTTATAAAAACTTTAAACTTCAAATTATTCCAGTGTTAACAGATACATTTAATGAAATATCAAAAGCAGGCCATGCTTCAGCAGATTTTTTAAGAGCACATATTAGTCCGATATTAAAACCGGGCAAATCCCCGACAGAATTATCAAATTATCGCCCAATATCATTAATAAATTCTGATGTTAAACTTTATTCAGCAATTTTAGCAAATAGACTCCAAGCAGTGTTGCCAGAAATTATACACAAGAACCAGATAGGTTTTGTAGCAGGGAGACAATCCAATAACAATACTAGAAGAATGATAGAGATAATGGACTGGGCCCAAATAACTGGGGTGCCCCTGCTGACCCTGTTGATTGATGCCGAAAAGGCTTTCGACAGGGTCAGCTGGGATTTTTTAAAACAAACCATGTTAAAAATGGGTTTTGAAGGTTGGTTTATGGGGGCACTGGAGGCTCTGTAGTTGGAGCCGTCAGCTAGAATTGTAGGTAGAGACTTAAGATCGGAATGGTTCAAAATTCTTAACGGCACGAGACAGGGCTGTCCACTCTCACCGCTTTTATACGTTATTTCAGTGGAACCCTTGGCATGCATAATTAGACAAAGTATAGGTATAAAAGGGATTTCTATCCCAAATGAACAACTTAAAATCTGTCTATATGCAGATGACGTTATATTGACTATTACAGAACCAGAACACTCGCTACCACTGCTATTGCAGGAGATAACATTATATGGCGAGGTCTCCAACTTCAAAATGAATATTGATAAAACACTAGCCTTAACTACAAACATAGGGAAATCACAGTTACAAACGTTAAGACAAAATTATTCATTCAACTGGTCAATTACACAGCTTCCATATTTAGGCATTTTGTTAACATCTGATGTTGCCCGCTTAATGGAAATTAAGTTTCTAAATCAACTAAAAGAAATTAATAGATTGCTTAGGGAATGGAGGTATATGAAAGATATATATGACAACGATCATTTAGAAGACTACCCCACTCTAAGGACAAGACTAGCCTTACCCCCAGAGACATTTTTAATTACATGCGCATTAAGAGTCCATAGAAACTACGAAAAGGAAATATTCCATAATACTTGATTTGTTAAACTCTATAAAGCAACCAAGCATCCCTACAGCTTTTAAAAAATTGGAAAGAGATTTTGATACCGAAGTTAACTTTAATTTGTGGTGCCTTGCATTTCTAAAAATTAAAAAACATCTCCATTGCTTAAATATATTGGAAAACTTTATTAAAGTCAGCTATAGATGGTATATGGTTCCAAGGAGATTAAACAAGATATGTCAAACTAATCCTCCTAATTGTTGGAGATGTTTTAACTTAGACGGCTCCATGTTACACATATGGTGGAGCTGCCCTAGAATCCAATATGGCACCTTACATATAAAATAATAGCTGAGATAAGTAATATTCATCTAAACTTTTCACCAGAATCAGCTTTATTACATATTTACAAAAACAATCTAGATAAAAAAAATGAAATACTAGTTATACATTGTTTTATGGCTACAAAGCTCCTGATTGCAAGATCATGGGAAAAAACAGATATTCCAAATATGCCTCGTTTAAAGGGCCAAATTCTGAATCAATTAGAGATGGAAAAGGGAATAATCTGGCATAATGCTCATAAAAAAAACTCAATAAGAGACATATATAATACCCTTATAGTAGATATAAACCATATAGAAAGCTAAGGAGGAAAAAAAAAGATTAATAACTAATTTGAAGATCAAGAGATAACCCATTTTATGTTTCAATGTATGTTGAAGTTTGTGTGAATGTGGATTAATCATAGATAAGATGAACAATGTATGCAAAACAAGAATGTCTATACTGTTGATGCAAAGAGTAAAGTGTCAAGTTAAACAAAACTAATGTAATTGTATAGATATAAGAATATACAAAAAAAGAAAAGGAAAGAATCTTTCTATGACTATGGTAGGAATATTTTTATGTTTGAGTCTTAACAGAACCATTGTTTTACTGTATGTATTTTTGTACAAAATGTCTCAAGACAAATAATGTAATAAAGAGAAATACAATAAAAAAATAAATTTGATCGGCATTTTAAGTATATATAGATTATCTGGGGATTACATTATATATGGATCTGGATGAAATTATAAAAGAAAATTATCATTTCAAACTATGTGATCTTAGAAATACCTTATCAAATTTGAAAGGGAGGGAATTATCTTAGATGGGTAGGGTGGAAGTAGTAAGATTATACCTGCTCCCAAAGGTTACGTATTTGTTTAAAAACGTACCACTTAGAATTAATAATACTGTATTTAAAGAAAGGAAATTAATAATTAACACATTTATTTGGCAGGACAAGAAATCCAGAATAGCCTCAAATATCTTATATAGAGATTCAAAAAAAGGAGGCCTATCATTTTACAACATATTTTCTTTACATAGCAATAATGATAGCACATGCTTTGCTTGGGGTAACTTTTCAACCCCCAGACCGATATGGCTGGAGCTTGAATAACAAGTTTTAGGAAAATTAGAACCTTTATATCTACTTTGGTCAAACATAGATCCAAAGGGTAGAAAAAGCAGATTTACTCTGACTCAAAACCCGATAACTAGAGATATCTATACCATTTTATATAATCTAAAGATTACAGCTTTGGGATTCAGAAATCCTCTTTTGTCAAATACGCCATAAGAAACCACAGAGTTGGACGTAGGTGATATTAGTTTGTCAAGTTGGTGAGAAAAGTGTATTACATTTTTAAGCGATTTCACATCAGATGGGAAACTTTTGTCATTTGATTTGCTTCATCTAGATTTGATCTTTTGCCTAGAGAAGTTTTCAACTATCTTAGATTGAAAATGTTATCATAACGAAAACGATTTTAAAAGATAATCCTTTAATCGATTTTTTTAAATAAACATCATAAACACAAGATAACCTCTAGGGTTTCTAATTTTTTTTTATCCAACGGCAATTGCAAGAAAAAATCTTACCATGGATCAAATGGGAAAAGGAGTTGAATATTGAAATGGAATACAAGGAGTGGTTAAAGGGTTTGATAATAGCAAAGAAGAACATACATAGTGTGAACTTAATAGAAACTATATACAAACTAACGTTGAGTTGGTACTTAATTCCTGTTAGATTACACAAAATGAGTTCACATCGACTCCCTCTCTCCCCTTCTTAGTGACCTTGAATGAATGCCGAGTGATTGATTGCTTAGTGTTGTTTTGTTTTCTTAACTTACTTAACTATTAGCACAAATATTCACCAAATTATATGGGTATATTGAGGTTATATTTGAAATACACAAGATGGAAAGTTAGCTAGTTACTTGTGCAGGATTTTTTTTTGTTTGGAAATTTTTATACGATTTTGATATACATGTAAAAGTGCACTAGTAATTTGATAATCTTTTATATCTATGTAAATTGTACTCAATTAATTTGTACCAACTACAACTGTAATGAAAATAAAAAGAAAATAAAGGTAAAAAAAGAGTTTCATATAGTCAGTGTGACATAAATAATAGGAACTAATGTCCTAGTCATCTACTGAGTGACTAAATGATTTAAACATCACAACCACTCTAGCCTTTTGTACTGGTTATAGAAAAAAAGAGTAAGTAACTAATTTTTGAGTCAAGTATTTCTGATCAAGTCAGGAAAACTGCCATGTGCATCTTTTATTGGCAAAAAAAAGGATCTTGCAGGACCAAAAGCCCAACCCCATTGCTGCCTCCAAGATAATATGCAGCTTTTTCTATGTGTTGAATGTATAAATTCATCCAAGTATGGATGACAATAGTAAGCTATGAATACTAAGCTACCCTTTACCTTACAAGGACATATTTGTATAATTCATGTGAAAGTTGTCTCAGTGAATAGATCCTAATATGCAGAATGTGGTTGAGCCAATAGAAGAGACAGAGAAGATGTATTGCAGGACCATTAAGTGACAAAGGTTTAACATATCAAACAGAGAAATTGTGGTCAGTAGATAAGCCAAGGCCAGGATAATGGACATACAGATAACCTGAGGTACTAGCCAGGCAAGAATCACAGAATAGTGGAAATACAAAAATAACATGCAAGGTCAGGGACACAGAGGTACTCAAAATTCAAAAAACAAGCCAAAGGCAAACCAGAAAATACAAAGAACTATATCAAAAGCACACTAATAAAAATATATATATATATATATTTTCTAAAGTTCAAGTACGGTATTCTCCCCATTCCTTTCGTGTGCAAAGTAAATAGGAAATCCATTAAAAACTGAGCGGGAGACCATCCGTTAATGAGCGGTGTCCTATTGTGTCCAATTGTTATTTCTCTATTGTTACCCTCAGTGCAGTTAGACTTGGAGATTTGTTTAGTTCTAAACGGCAATTAATCAAAATTTGTGCTGATCGGTGATCGTCTGAACTCCCGATTTCCAAATCATTATGTAGACTAATTGCAAAGGATGAGCGTGTTCGTTTGATTCATGATTTGAATTTCCATCTGTGGCACCAAAAAAGAAATAATAAAGGGGAAAAAAATATGATTGTTGATTTTATTTACAGATCAAGTGAGAAGTGACCAATAGAGAGACAAAAGAAATAAGAGTAAAAAAAAATAATCTTTACTTATTATACCTGTATATATATTTTTATATAGATATTTATACGAATATAGATTTTTCTTTACTGCTTCTCTTTTTTCCTCTCAATTAAATACTTTTATTCACTTGATGTGTGAACCATATTAATATATTTTGCAGTGCACTGATTATCCCTTTTTTTTCGCCCTTTTGATTTGTTTTCCAGAAAAAGCTTTTCAGCATTCCCAACATTTTTTTTTTACATTTTTAGACAAAGTGGTTTGGCCTGAACAATTTTTTTCTACTGTCCACAAGTGTAAAACCGGTTTTGACATTGGCTTGATGCTTATTAAAATGTGACTTAGACATTCACAAGCTAACAGCCAATCTGTGCCAAGGCTGCAGTGAAAGATGATTTATGCTGGCTACTTTCAATACTCCTAGAGTTGTTATATTTTTTTCATACTATCTGTTAATGTAATTCGATTTGTAACTAGATTTGTGAAATCCTCTTCCTCCAAAAATATGTTACGTGTTGACGGCTGCTCTACATTATAGAAATAAACTGAAGTTCTTGCACATGGTATGGAGGACATATTTTTAAATTGTTTTATTTTTATTGATTCTTTATTTTTGTTGTGCATGATTCAACAGCATCAGCAAGAGTATTCAAAAACAAAGCATAATAGTAAAAAATCTATGATTAATTGCCTCCTGAGAATGGGTTAACTATCGAGAAATAGTTTAGGCTGAAAACATAGCCCAGCTCAACATTTTAAAGGCTATACACAAGGGTTACATGACGGGAGCTGGTTGGCTTAACAGTAAGATAACTTATTTTGCCCCTGGGAACCCAGCTCTTATGCAAGAATCAAGGAATGCCCATCAGTAGCCATAAACAGCAGGCCAGAAAAAACAATAAAGCATAAGTATAAAACAACATGGTAAAGTCAGGCAAAACATTGGCAGCATGAGTGACGGTTCAACCAACCCCTTCCAGAGGCATAGGGCAGTTCGTATCTGGTCTGGCTACCTGTATACACCACAGCTCAAGTGTCGGCAAGTGCTGCAGAACTATTTTATTGAACCAAAAAAAAAATTGTCAGGGAATCCTGTAATCTTTACATTAACTGCCATTTGGTTAGCAGAATTTATAGATATATATTAGTATTATTTCAATGTACCATTAAGTCATGTGCTGTTGAAAGATCCATATGTTAGCACTAAATTTATAGAAGGTCTATAAGGCATATATTATGAAGATGGCATAGTACTGGAAACTGTCATATTATTATTATTATTATTATTATGACTGGTATTAATAAAGCGCCAACCAATTTCGCAGTGCTGTACAATGGAGGAAAATAGGGCAGGCTACCCATTTGCTATAAACAAGTAAGTATTTGGCAACCAAAATCCTATCAGCCAGATTATTAATAACTACATGTAACATCAAGTACAAAATATTACAGTAGTAA
This sequence comes from Pelobates fuscus, assembly GCF_036172605.1. Lineage (NCBI taxonomy): Eukaryota > Metazoa > Chordata > Amphibia > Anura > Pelobatidae > Pelobates > Pelobates fuscus. The sequence continues at coordinate 47,863,305 of NC_086325.1, read as the reverse complement.
ACTATTACTACATTTAATTTCATGGAAACTTCATGGTATGTTGTAGAAAGTTGGTTGAAGCTATTTTCTTGTTTACGGCAACTGTGAGAATGTTAATGTTTTAGAAATGCATGACAATTAGTACATAATAATAAAGGTTTGCATGCATTCTGGTAACTAAAGAGTTAAAAATAAAAAAAGAATAACAAAACTGTTCTGAAATCAAGATTGAGATCTGTCTTTGCAATGTTCTTAAGCCTACATATAGTGTTATTTTAAAACTTTGGTATGAATCTTGTTTTCTCAAAGAAAATAGAAGCATAGAAAAAAAGTCCTATTTATTAATGCACATTTTGGTGATAATTTGACATTATATTATTGCCATTTTCCAAATTTTCCTACTTGACCGCCTCAGACTTTGCAACTCACTTCACTGACAAGATCTCTACAATCAGGGAAGAGATCTCTCAACTTTCTTCTTCCCCTAACCTCACTCCCTCTGCTGTTCTATGTTCATTTGCACCTGCTACAGCAGAAGAAGTTTTTGCTCTGCTCCAGTCCTCCCGCCCCATCGCCTGCTCCCTAGATCCAATTCCCTCACATCTCATCCATACTCTGTCTTCTTCTCTTTCTCTACCTCTCACTAAAATTTTCAATCTCTCTCTGGCATATTTCAAATCGCCCTTCAAACATGCAACTGTAAGCCCAACCTTGACCCTAACTCCCCATCCAACTACCGTCCTATCTCACTACTTCCTTTTGCGTCCAAGATCCTTGAAAGAGTTTTCTATGTTTCTATAAATAATATCAGGAAGTATTACTTTACTGACGGGTAGTGGATGCATGGAATAGACTTCCAGCTGAAGTGGTAGAGGTTAACACAGTAAAGGAGTTTAAGCATGCGTGGGATAGGCATAAGGCTATCCTAACTATAAGATAAGGCCAGGGACTAATGAAAGTATTTAGAAAACTGGGCAGACTAGATGGGCCGAATGGTTCTTATCTGCCGTCACATTCTATGTTTCTATGTTTCTATGAGTTGTGTATGCAAGATTGACAGACTTCCTCAAGTCCAACTCTCTGCTAGACCTGCTTCAGTCTAGTATCTGCGCTAAGCATTCTGTGGAAATAGCACTGACCAAAGTATCCAATGATCTACTCGCTGCAAAATCTCGTGGTCACTACTCTATCCTAATTCTCCTTAACCTTTCTGTGACTTTTGACACTGTTGATCATTAACAGCTTCTTCTCATCCTCCGCAATATCTTGTAGGGCTCAATTTAAAATTCTGGTTCTTGCTTTCAAATCTCTTCATAATGCTTCTGCCACGCATCTATCCTCCCTAACATAAGTATGTCACATCCAGGCCCTTATGCTCTGCTGAAGACTTACGTCTATCTTCTGTCCGTACTCCCACCTCTGTGCTCGCCTTCAAGACCTCTCGAGGGCTGCACCATTCCTGTGGAACTAACTTCCCTCCTCCATTAGATGCTCACCCAGTCTCCACTGTTTAAAAAAAAGCATTAATAACCCACTTCTTCATAAAAGCGTATCAATTAAACTGTTAGTTAATAGCTCCTGACTGATTCCTCTCTTGCAACTGTCATTAGTCTAATACTATCCTTACCTTTTGTGTCACTTTACCCCACTCCCTCTAGCATGTAAGATTATTGAGCAGGGCCCTCAACCCCTCTGTTCCTGTGTGTCCAACTTGTTTGGTTACAACTACATGTCTGTTCGTCCACCCACTGTAAAGCGATGCAGAATTTGTTGGCGCTATATAAATAATAACATAATAATAACAAAATAGTAATAACTGTAAATGTCTTGGCACTGAGTACAATTAACTGTTGCTTCAGTGTCTAGGGAAATGTGAAATCATTGATCAACCTGCTCGCTGCTTGAGTAACTTGAGACTGTTTGTTATATTTGCCACTGGTTTATGTTGGATTTTCTCATGGTCTTGCTATTTTTATATTTATACACTATATCACAATATTTTTATAGAAAAAGCCATAAGAAGTTTATTCTATGCCTATCACAAGTGATGTGCTACTACAGGCGTCATCTACAGGTATGTCCCTAACTTCCTTGTGAAGCAATAGTGTAACTATGTCTAGTCTATCTATCTATCTATCTATCTATCTATCTATCTTTCTACACATGAAAACAGACACAAGGACATACAGAAAGGTACAGTGATTTCATAACTTTGCAGTTTACAAGTCTAGTTAAACTACCAGGGGAAATGTAAAAGATATTAAAGGGACACTATAGTCACCTGAACAACTTTAGCTTAATGAAGCTGTTTTGGTGTAACGAACATGCCCCTGAAGCCTCACTGCTCAATCCTCTGCCATTAAGGAGTTAAATCCCTTTGTTTATGGGGCGGGGCCAAGCCAGCAAGCAGAGCGGATGCACAAAGCTGAGCTCCCGACACACAAACCCGATTTATCGTGATTACTTGCCAAAATCGAAACAATTTCACAGCCGGGTTCCGATATCTGAATAAAGGAGGACCTGGTGACAAGCCCGACACCTCACACGAGTATCCAGGAGATCAGGAACCCAAGGTGGCAAGCCGTGGCTTAGAGGCGGGGGACGGGAGAGACGGCCACTTTCCCGGCCACCGCACTGGAGACCCACGAGCACCCTGCTCTCCCCCCCTGACCGGTGGGGGTTATCCCGGTCCAGCCCTGAGAGGGCACACACGGGCGAAAACCAGCTGATAAAAACATGCGAGCAGCGAGACGAGGCGCGGACCCGCAAAATGGCCGCCGCCACGTGCACTCAAGCCAAAGCACTGCCAAGTCTCGAAGACAGGCTGGAAGCTATACTGACTGCCTTCTGGAAGAAACTGGCGCAGACCCAAACAGCCAAAAAGGCCCCTCGTCAGCCAGTCATCCCTCCGGTGCACCCACCAGCCATGACAGGCACCGAGGAGCCGCTGGAGGGGACGAAGCGAGGGAGGAGAGCGAGAACTACCCCCCAACTTCTGAGCCGTAGACCACACATCGGAGGCCACCCACCTGGTTCCCGACGCAGGCGGAGAGCCCACGTGCATGGCCCACTATGGTTCGTGACAAAAGGACACTACAGGGGGGTCCACACACGGCACACAACCAGCTGGGCTAAGAAGGTCTCTCAGCGCCCCACCCGCCAACACACTAACAAAGCTGCTACAAGTGCCCAGAAGGGCTATGACTCAGCGCCTCGAGGAAACAACCAGACATCAACTCACAGATCAGCAGAGGGAGAGATGAGGTCGGCACACCGGCGAAAACGTACGCCCACCACACAAGGTACCCACGACAGGTTGGAGTGTTGCAACGGAGCCCACCTGACCCCCTTGCCTGACAGCGGTGCCGGAGTCTCACTGAGCCAGGACTGTGGAATCGGCTGATGTCTTGCCCATAGACTCTGAGCTCAATAATTGCTCAACTGACACACGAGGCTGGCTTATATTGTCTCACTGACATTTCTACATCCCTGTCCAAGCGTTACCTACCTTACTTGAGCTGCATATGTTATACTGCAGCTTAACAGTCAGGAGATACCAGAGCGTGAATAATCATACCAAACTAAATATTAATTATAAAATTGTGCATGCATCAACATACCCCATTCTATTTTCAAATGTTTATGAAAAAGCGTGAGGATTGCCTTTGGGGTACCTCATGCGTGTTGTTATCTCATTTGCACGACAAAAAAAAAGAATTAAAAAAAAAATATATATATCCCTTTGTTTATGAACCCTGGTCACACCTCCCTGCATGTGACTTGCACAGCCTTTCTAAACACTTCCTGTAAAGAGAGCCCTATTTAGGCTTTCTTTATTGCAAGTTCTGTTTAATTAAGATTTTCTTATCCCCTGCTATGTTAATAGCTTGCTAGACCCTGCAAGAGCCTCCTGTATGTGATTAAAGTTCAATTTAGAGATGGAGATACAATTATTTAAGGTAAATTACATCTGATTGAAAGTGAAACCAGTTTTTTTTTTTCATGCAGGCTCTGTCAATCATGGCCAGGGGAGGTGTGGCTAGGGCTGCATAAACAGAAACAAAGTGATTTAACTCCTAAATGAAAGTGAATTGAGCAGTGAAATTGCAGGGGAATGATCTATACACTAAAACTGCTTTATTTAGCTTAAGTAATTTAGGTGACTATAGTGTTCCTTTAATTATATACAACCAAGCATCCTCTGAATAACATGCATACATACATAGACTAGCAACGTTTTAAAGTGAACCAAAAGCAGTTATTGAGGTTACGCTAAATTACCCCAAAATGCATTGAATGCATTATGTATTAAAGAGATACATGATGTGTTCAAGGTAAAATTTTGAGAAATACTCACCTGGTCTCCATACCAGTGCTGCTACGTCCCGAGCTTGTCATGCTCATCTGAAGTTTGTCCGGTCTCTTCTGTGATTTGCCCTGCTTGTGGATGCTTTCCGAAGCAGGGTAAACCTCCTGTGTGATGCCAACATGCTGTCATCATTTGCGAGCATGCTGGGGTCTGAATAGAGTGACATCCTATTGCTCTGTTGCTAAGCTCCCCAGACAGCAGTAGCAGCATCATCTAATGAGTTTCCATTGCCACCAAAGCACATGTGCTATGTTCATTATGTGTTGAGAGTCAAAGGACCGCCTGTGGGAGGGCTTTTCTGCTCTATCTTGTCAGTAAATTCTTTGGCATAGGGTCTGTGCTTTGGGCTACCTCCAGGCAGTCTTTTGGCTTCCTCCAGGCACAGGAGGCGGGGTAAAACGCATCACGTGATACGTCATCAGGAGGAGGAGCCAGAACCTGGCATCTTGAGGAAACCAGGAAGTAACACACACAAGTCAGCGTTTTATGCTGCAATTGAGCTTCTTTGTGGGATTACGATATGGTATAACCCACCAATGCTTCGAGTAAGCAGTTTTAATTGTTTTATGCTTAATACAATTTGTTGTCATACTATGCCATTGGAGTTTCCTGGTTCTGTCATCCCTGCAGCTATTTCATACTAAAAGTGCCATCTTTTGAGAATTGAAGTCTTCAAAGCCTTCAAGCCTAAGCATTGTGGGAGTTATTCCCTCTCAAGTGGAGTCTTTCTCACCCATGGTCAGGGTTGATAGGGCTCTGGTAAATGTGAGTGTAACCCTCATAAATGCATATGAAACAGTGTATTATTACTATAATAAAGATAATCTGCACTAACTTGTGTTTTTTTTGTTTACAGATTTTCTTTGATTGATGTATGTTAAGTATATTTTTAATGGAACACTTGTTTATGGATTTTGGATTATTTTGTCACTTTAAGTGACTGCAGCTTATTTTCACATGCACTATTTATTTTTTAAGCGCTATATACTTTTCGGTTATTATATAGGTGGGATAAAGATCTATTTTTTTTTCCCAAGCTCCACATTTGCTAGCAAAATGGCTAGCACAAAGTAAAATAGAATTGTCTGCTCTTTAAAAAAGAACATATGTTCTATCTAACATGACAATTTCCTGTTGTATCCTAATTATATGTAGCTTGTGTATTTTTGTATTACACAATGGAACACTCCATGCACCAAGAGCACAAGGGCACCAAAACTGATTCACTAAGCTAAAGTTGTTTTGGTGCTTAGAATGTCCCTCTAAGGTAGTTCTGTACTCACCCTGCCATGTCTGAGTACTACATAAAATGCTTGTTGTGGAATCGTATCCAGTATTTCTGAAAATGTATTGAATGTATATTGTCCTACAATTTTAATTCATACCCTGTAATTTGTTATAACGGAGAATTGCTAAGTTCCAGAAACACTTGGAGCTTGAGCCCAAATGAAAATTCAATGACCACTACACTAACAGAGAGTGGAGACATGTTATGACATTTCCCTGCATTTTTATGTTCTGTCCCCTTCTCTCTACTCATGAAAACTGAGCTGTGGATGCTCTCTGGGTTATATATAAAGAAAATAGATTGTATATATAAGGGTAAAACAAACGGTACAATACATGAGATTACATTTGGGAGCAAAAGGGGAACAAGTAAATGAAATAATGCATACAATAAGGCTGAATTTGGTTACAAAAAGCATAAGAAATTATATATACTTCACATGTAAACAATATTTCTAAAAGCACACACGGTAATTAGTAGAAAAACTAAATTATGAAATATTGTTTATCTAAACAATCATGAGTTAATAAAACCACTGCTAATTGGCCTGATTTTTATAAGTTTGCTGTCATCTCTCCACGATTTACTGTTTGGTGAGCAGACCATAAAATATATTTCACTAACCAAAATTAGTTTTTCACTGTTATAGATTGAATAGCAGTTACTTGTCTTCAAGCGGCTCTGTCAGTCCTTCCTTCAGCGTGTGCTCTGCAGAACTGTTCCAGTGCACATTGCCAATCATATCTGGTGTCTCTATAGCGTGCTTTTAAAACCAAAATTTATTTTTCACTGTTATAGATTGAATAGCAGTTACTTGTCTTCAAGCGGGTGTCTCAGGCCTACAGTGTGTGCTCTGCAGAACTGTTACAGTTCACATTGCCAATCATATCTGGTCTCACAGTAGCTTGCACGCATAGTACCACTAATCCCCAAAAAAATGACAGGCAGAGGCAGGCCACCCCGCAGGGGCCGTCGTGGTCGTGGTGCTGTGATTCCCTTTTGCCCTAGAATAATGCCCAGTTTTCAGAAGCCACGTACCCTGAACTTGAAAAGTTCTGAGGACTTAGTTGACTGGCTAACACAGGACACCCAATCTTGTACAGCCTCCGCTCGGAACCTTGACGCACCATCCTCCTCCAGCTTAGCTTCAGGCACCTCTCAAGATAGCACTCACCCGCCTGCCGCCACCACCAAAACTAGCACCACAGCCGCTTTACTTGGTATGTCAGAGGAGTTATTCACACACCCGTTTGAAGAAATGAGTGATGCGCAACCATTATTGCTAGAGGATGTAGATAACAGGGATATGTCTCAGGCAGGCAGCATTAAACACATGGAGGTACGGTGTGATGATGATGATGTTGTACCCGCTGCTGCTTCCTTTTCTGAGTTGTCAGATACAAGCGAAGCGGTTGATGATGACGATGCGTCCATGGATGTCACGTGGGTGCCCGCTCGGCAAGAAGAAGAACAGGGCGAAAGTTCAGATGGGGAGACAGAGAGGAGGAGGAGACGAGTTGGAAGCAGGGGGGGGTCGTCGCAAGGAGCTAGTGGCACAGTCAGACAGCATGCATCGGCACCCGGGGTCAGCCCGACAGCACGCCAATCAACGCATGCTGTGTCCACCACCAGAATGCCGTCATTGCAGAGCTCAGCAGTGTGGCATTTTTTTTGTGTGTCTGCCTCTGACAACAGCGATGCCATTTGCAACCTGTGCCAAAGGAAACTGAGTCGTGGGAGGTCCAACACCCACCTAGGTACAACTGCTTTGCGTAGGCACATGATCTCACATCACAAACGCCTATGGGATCAACACATGAGTACAAGCAGCACGCCTACTCTAAGCCGCCATCCTCCTCCTGGTCCATCATCTTCAGCCACGTCAACCACTGCTGTCCTTCTTGCCCCCTCTCAACCATCCGCCACTCCGTCTCCCGCCTTGAGCAGTTCCCGCTCATCTGCCCACAGTCATGTGTCTGTCAAGGACATGTTTGAGTGTAAGAAGCCAATGTCACCAAGTCACCCCCTTGCCCAGCGTTTGACAGCCGGCTTGTCCGAACTATTAGCCCGCCAGCTTTTACCATACAATCTGGTTGAGTCTGAGGCGTTCAAAAAATTTGTAGCTATTGGGACACCGCAGTGGAAGGTACCCGGCCGGAATTTCTTTTCACAATAGGCAATCCCCAACTTGTACTCGATTGTGCAAAAGGAAGTCATGGCATGTCTGGCACACAGTGTTGGGGCAAGGGTCAATCTGACCACTGATACCTGGTCTGCAAAGCATGGTCAGGGCAGGTATATCACCTACACTGCGCATTGGGTAAACCTGCTGACGGCTGACAAGCAAGGAATGCGTGGCATTGCAGAGGAGTTGGTGACACCGCCACGAATTGCAGGCAGTCCTGCTGCCACCTCCTCTACTCCTCCTACTCCATCCTCTTCCATAACCTCCTCGGCTGAGTCCTCTTGTGCCGCTGCTTCTTGCTCCACATCAACGGCACCCCCCCCAGCTCCCCAGGTACTATTCCACATCCCGGATACGGCAGTGTCACGCCGTCTTGGGTTTGACTTGCTTGAAAGCAGAGAGTCACACCGGACAAGCACTCCTGTCCGCCCTGAACGCACAGGTGGAAAAGTGGCTGACTCCGCAGCAACTGGATATCGGCAAAGTGGTGTGTGACAACGGAAAAAATTTGATAGCGGCATTGAAGTTGGGCAAGTTGACACATGTGCCGTGCATGGCACATGTGTGTAATCTGATCGTACAACGCTTTGTGCATAAGTACACAGGCTTACAGGACGTCCTTAGGCAGGCCAGGAAGGTGTGTGGCGATTTCAGGCGTTTCTACACGGCCATGGCTCACTTTGCCGATATCCAGCGGCGAAACAACATGCCAGTGAGGCGCTTGATTTGCGACAGCCCTACACGTTGGAATTCAACACTCCTAATGTTCGACCGCCTGCTCCAACAAGAAAAAGCTGTTAATGAATATTTGTATGACCGGGGTGCTAGGACAGCCTCTGGGGAGCTGGGAATTTTTTTGCCACGTTACTGGACGCTCATGCGCAATGCCTGTAGGCTCATGCGTCCTTTTGAGGAGGTGACAAACCTAGTCAGTCGCAACGAAGGCACCATCAGCGACATCATACCATTTGTTTTCTTCATGGAGCGTGCCCTGCGAAGAGTGCTGGATCAGGCTGTAGATGAGCGTGAAGAGGAAGAGAAAGAGTTGTGGTCACCATCACCACCAGAAACAGCCTTATCAGCATCGCTTGCTGGACCTGCGGCAACGCTGGAAGAGGATTGTGAGGAAGAGGAGTCAGAGGAGGATTGTAGCTTTGAGGAGGAGGAGGAGGAGCAAGACCAAACACAACAGGCATTCCAGGGTGCTCGTTGTCACCTATCTGGTACCCGTGGTGTTGTACGTGGCTGGGGGGAAGAACATACCTTCAAGCACATCAGTGAGGAGGAGGAACGGGAAATGAGTAGCTCGGCATCCAACCTTGTGCAAATGGGGTCTTTCATGCTGTCCTGCCTGTTGAGGGACCCTCGTATAAAAAGGCTGAAGGAGAACGACCTGTACTGGGTGTCCACGCTACTAGACCCCCGGTATAAGCAGAAAGTGGCGGAAATGTTACCGAATTACAACAAGTCGGAAAGGATGCAGCATTTGCAAAATAAATTAAAAAGTATGCTTTACACCGCGTATAAGGGTGATGTCACAGCACAACGGGAATCTAACAGGGGGAGAGGTGGAAGTCATCCTCCTCCTCCTCCTCCCACGACCACGCCGGCAAGGACAGGACGCTTTAAAGACGTGTTGTTGATGGAGGACATGCGGACCTTTTTAAGTCCTATGCATCGCCACAGCCCTTCGGGATCCACCCTCAGAGAGCGACTCGACCGACAGGTAGCAGACTACCTCGCCTTAACTGCAGATATCGACACTCTGAGGAGCGATGAACCCCTTGACTACTGGGTGTGCAGGCTTGACCTGTGGCCTGAGCTATCCCAATTTGCGATAGAACTTCTGGCCTGCCCCGCTTCAAGTGTCCTGTCAGAAAGGACCTTCAGTGCAGCAGGAGGTATTGTCACTGAGAAGAGAAGTCGCCTAGGTCAAAAAAGTCTAGATTACCTCACCTTTATTAAGATGAATAAGGGATGGATCCCGAAGGGACTGACACTGGGTGATACATTCGCTTAAAAAAGGCCTGATGAGATGAGCTGCCTTGGGCTAAAAATGGTCCACACGCTGCTGTATTTTAGCTCTGAATGACGTTTGACTTGCGTGACTTATCCGCCACCAACTAGGGTTCAAGCCGCCATGTTTTAGGGCACTTTCTGCCTATGAAACAAACATCAATTTTTCTGGCCGCTGCTACAGCAGCGGCTGCAACAATACCAAATTTTTCAGGCATGAGTACATGCCTAATTTTTAGGCCCACTAGTGCAGCACTGTGGCTTCAAAAACCAAACCAAAAATTAAAATCCTCCAAGATGGCACCAATATACCAGTGGTCTAAGCATCTTCCCACCTTGGCCTAAAAAGGGGAGGTGATTCAACAATTAAAAATCTCTGCCATTTACACGTCCACTGATAGGAGACGCGGAAGGTATTAAACTGATATGAACATTTACTAAACTCACCACTCCGAGTGCTGTTATTTATTTAATTTTTTTGTGGTGAGGCTTTACAGGACAGAGTGCTTCTCCACGGGACATGTTAACTCACGGGCAGCTGGCTCATCAAGGAACCAGAGCAGCTTGAACGAGGTGAACTTGCTCGGGTCCCAGGTGTGCGGTTCCTAAAATGGCTGCCATATACACGTCCACTGATAGGAGACGCGGAAGGTATTAAACTGATATGAACATTTACTAAACTCACCACTCCGAGTGCTGTTATTTATTTAATTTTTTTGTGGTGAGGCTTTACAGGACAGAGTGCTTCTCCACGGGACATGTTAACTCACGGGCAGCTGGCTCATCAAGGAACCAGAGCAGCTTGAACGAGGTGACCTTGCTCGGGTCCCAGGTGTGCGGTTCCTAAAATGGCTGCCATATACACGTCCACTGATAGGAGACGCGGAAGGTATTAAACTGATATGAACAATACTCCACTCCTATCTGTAGGTCCGTCCCATTGTGATTTATGCCCCCCACCCACCGCGCAGGGATGGGGGCCGGGGGGGAGGAAAGTAGGCCCCCCCATTGTGATTTATGGCCCCCACCCACCGCGCAGGGATGGGGGCCGGGGGGAGGAATGTAGGCCCCCCCATTGTGATTTATGCCCCCCACCAACCGCGCAGGGGTGGGGGCCGAGGGGGGGAGGACAGTAGGTCACCCCATTGTGATTTATGGCCCCCACCCACCGCGCAGGGGTTGGGGAGGACAGTAGCTCCCCCCAGTGTGTATCAGGGGCTTTGAGGACAGGTGTCAATCCATACCTGCCAAGTGACCCTATGTAGGGGGAACAGTCTCTATTCTGCTCTGTGTCAGTGTGTATCATGGTCTCTGTGGACGGGGAACAGTCTCTATTCTGCTCTGTGTCAGTGTCTATCATGGTCTCTGTGGACAGGGAACAGTCCCTATTCTGCTCTGTGTCAGTGTGTATCATGGTCTCTGTGGACGGGGAACAGTCTCTATTCTGCTCTGTGTCAGTGTGTATCATGGACTCTGTGGACAGGGAACAGTCCCTATTCTGCTCTGTGTCAGTGTGTATCAGGGGTTTTGAGGACAGGTGTCAATCCATATCTGCCAAGTGACCCTATGTAGGGGTAACAGTCCCTATTCTGCTCTGTGTCAGTGTGTATCATGGTCTCTGTGGACAGGGAACAGTCTCTATTCTGCTCTGTGTCAGTGTGTATCAGGGGTTTTGAGGACAGGTGTCAATCCATATCTGCCAAGTGACCCTATGTAGGGGGAACAGTCCCTATTCTGCTCTGTGTCAGTGTGTATCAGGGGTTTTGAGGACAGGTGTCAATCCATATCTGCCAAGTGACCCTATGTAGGGGGAACAGTCCCTATTCTGCTCTGTGTCAGTGTGTATCAGGGGTTTTGAGGACAGGTGTCAATCCATATCTGCCAAGTGACCCTATGTAGGGGAACAGTCCCTATTCTGCTCTGTGTCAGTGTGTATCATGGTCTCTGTGGACAGGGAACAGTCTCTATTCTGCTCTGTGTCAGTGTGTATCAGGGGTTTTGAGGACAGGTGTCAATCCATATCTGCCAAGTGACCCTATGTAGGGGGAACAGTCCCTATTCTGCTCTGTGTCAGTGTGTATCAGGGGTTTTGAGGACAGGTGTCAATCCATATCTGCCAAGTGACCCTATGTAGGGGGAACAGTCCCTATTCTGCTCTGTGTCAGTGTGTATCAGGGGTTTTGAGGACAGGTGTAGATCCATATCTGCCAAGTGACCCTATGTAGGGGGAACAGTCTCTATTCTGCTCTGTGTCAGTGTGTATCAGGGCTGGGCTTTGAGGACAGGTGTCAATGTTAGGTGATTTCTGCCCTTTATGGATTAAAAGCAGACTCTGCATCAACTGTGCAATTTTCCATGGGAGTTTTGCCATGGATCCCCCTCTGGCATGCCACAGTCCAGGTGTTAGTCCCCTTGAAACAACTTTTCCATCACTATTGTGGCCAGAAAGAGTCCCTGTTGTTTTTAAAATTCGCCTGCCCATTGAAGTCAATGGCGGGTCGTGCGGTTCACCGGTTCGCGAACATTTGCGGAAGTTCGCGTTCGCCGTTCGCGAACCGAAAATTTCGGGTTCGCGACAACACTAATGATAACACCAGAAAGAGTGATAAATATAATTTATCATATAAATCATTAAGATGAAGGTTCGGTTAGGATGGCCCTCGATGCCGAAAAGGACTTTGACTGGGTGAACTGGCAGTTTTTAGATGCGGTACTGGAAGCCTTCAGTATCGAGGGCACATTTAGAAAGAGTATTATGCTTTTGTACACTAGACCTACAGCTAGGATTGCGGGATATCTGGTTTTATCAGATTGGTTTAAAATTAGAAATGGCACAAGACAGGGTTGTCCCCTAGCCCCATTGCTGTATATTATGACAACGGAACCTTTGGCAAACTTGATTAGACAAGATAAAGAAATTAAGGGTATAAAAATTGGAAAATTGGAATGCAAATTCTATATGTGGATGACGTCCTTTTAACTCTTGCTAATGCGAAGTTTTCTATCCCTAAAGTAATTCAATTGATTGAGGAATATGGCAGTTTTTCTAATTTTAAATTAATTATCAATAAAACCCAGATAGTATTTAACGAAGTATCTACAGATGATTTTGAGCATATTAAATCAAGAATTAAATTTGATTGGCATTCAAGGTGAGGGGCGTGATGTCGGAAGACACGTGACGAGGACGTGCACACGCACGCCGTGAGGGGAGGAGACAATGCCGGGGAAGAAGCATCTGACTGTCTGGCAGGAGAGTGAAGCAGCGAGCAGTGCGAAGGAAACAAGCTAAGCGAGGACTGACTCCGAAACCGAGGAAAGCAGTGCTGGTAGTCACTGATACAAACAAATGTATCGTACATATCATGCTGAGAAAAAAGAAAATAAGAAACAAGTGCGAAATTATCACAAGCTAAGTACTTGTACCTGACATTCTCATTGTCACTCTAATATTTTAATACCTTACTTTGTTACCAGGTATTTTTTATTACCATTCCAATATCCTACAATAAGTCCATTATAAGCTCTATAAGCTAAGTGCAACCATTGATGGGTATGACAGTTGGTATTCAAACTGCTGTTTCATAGAAGCACTGACAAGGTTGCCATGATTGAAGCCTGAAGCCTGTAAGCGGAAAAAAAAGATAATTTATTTTATCTAATATTTTTCTTTTAGACCTTAACATCAATATTTTTTTCCTGTTAAGGAGAACATTCTATAAAGAGTAAAAGTACAACATATTGGAATAGTATTCTTAAAAGTGGAAAAAAAGGAGAGAAAATTTAAAACAGGTTAAAATGGCATCAAGGAAAAAAACACATGAACAAAAAATGTCTGCTAAATCTGAGAAAGGGCAAAAAAAATAAAAAAGGCTCTCTACATTTTTTTCTCCACAGTCAAGTCAAGAAACATCAGAGATTTCAACAATGGAACTCTCCCATTCTACCTTACCACCTTCCCCCAAAATAATGATAGATAAAGAGTCTGTCTCATTACTTGAACTAAAAGCCTGTTTGGAAGAAGCTGTAAAAGATATTAAAAGGGAACTAACTGAAAAATTCTTAGATATAAAACTTGATATTGCAACATTAAATGATAAAATGCAAAGCATGGAAAGCAGAGAAGAAATAAGAGACTTTCAAATGAAAGAGTTAAAAGAATCGCATAATAAGACAATAATACAATTAAAAGAAATGGAAGATAAAGTCTGCATAATGGAAGACAGAAATATTCCTGAGGAAGTAACAGATAACAATTTAAAATAATTTTTTGGAACTTTTATGGACCATATAGGAATACAGAGGAATCAACTAGAGCTACAAGTTATAAGGATACATAGATTATCGCAAAGAAAACAAGATCATAAGTATCCTAGAGATGTAATTGTTTCAGTATACTCACAAGACTTTAAATCACAGATCTTCTATACAGCAAGAAATGCGTCAATTACAGAGGATAAATTTAAAAATCTAAGAATTCTGAATGATCTTTCCGCTACTACAAGGTCCAGAAGAGCAACATTTGCACCAATCTTTATGATTTTGAAAAAACATAATCTTAAGTTTAAACGGAACCCCCAATCTAAACTGCTAATTTCATATATATTCACAAGAAATTCAAAATAAGTTAAAGTTAATAATTGGGAGATTTTTTTTTTTATTAAGATAGTAGGCATGTTTATAATTAACGATTGGATTTTGCACTGAATCTACATATGAAACTTAGTCTTAAGAAAATGTGTGATAAGATTTTATGTTTGGATATAAGTTATTCTAGGATATAGGTGTTAATTAACGAGACAAACTACATATCTTTAAACATCTAGTTTGGGGATCACAAAATGATAATTTTTTTTCTTCATTTAAATAATCAATCTTAAAATAGAAATTAAGATATAAATGTAGATGGAGCCTTTGGTATGATATGGTATGCAATAGTTATTGAATAAGACAGATGGCATGTTTATAAGCTAGAGTTGAAACTTTACACAGACTGCACAGGATATTTAAATATAAAATAAGAAACAAGACAAAGCAAAGGCTCTAATTGGTAATTGAGAGATGATGTACATGTCTTTAAATTTCTAGCTTAAGGAACATACATTGAAAAAGATCTAACAAAACAAAATGATTTGTAATTGTATATATTTGATAGATGTGAATAAGTATGTACTGCTTTTCCTCGTTTTCAATAACTAACCAGTCAGAAATTGGAATTAAAATGTCTGAATCTTATAACCAGTTGACAAAACAGGTAACAACTCCCTCTCCCCCTTTCCTATTGAGACATAGAGCGAGTAGTTAAATAAATAAAGAGACTTTGTAAGTCTCTATCTTATCTCCTCTGTGGGTTGGGTTGTCTTCCCCCATAGGGTACACAAGAAGGTACCCAGACCTTGGATCACATCCGGTTATCCAAGAGAATGTTGAGTATTTTTGGGGTAATGACTGAGATAAATGTTATTGTATGTTTAAAGTATGTCCGAATTTTTGGGTTAAACTCTTAAGTGGTTTAATATATAAAACGATATATGATTAGATTAATTTCCATAAATGCGCAAGGCTAAACTCTCACATTAAAAGAGGCTTTCTATATGATGTAATGACCAGAGAGAATGTCAAAGTGAGATTTATTCAGGAGACTCATTGGTTAGCAAGTAACAAATGTTTATGGCACTATAAAAAATTTCCAATAATTTATAATGCATCCCAACAAAAGAAAAAGAAAAGCGGAGTATCTATTATTTTTTCTAAGGATACAGTATTTGAGTGTCAATATCAAAATGCAGATTTGGAAGGTAGATTTATAATCTTGGTTGGCCTGTTAAATGGGGTAATGTATACACTTGTAAATGTATACTTACCTAATAAACATCCGATCAGGTTATTAACTAGGATCTTGAGATTAATTGAACAGGTGAAAAAAGGGAAAGTAGTAGTAGCAGGGGATTTTAACTGTATACTTGACCCCATTATGGATAAACAACTGTGTATAAATAAAAAAATTAACCAAAACTTAGCAAAGCAGGCTAAAGAAATGAACAAATTAGTGAATACATTTGATTTAATTGATTGCGGGAGATTGTTGCATCCTAATGAGAAAAAACTATACTCACATATCTGTCCCTCACGGCTCAGCGGCAAGAATTGATTTGATTCTTGGAAATATACATTTTTCTAAATTTCTAATCTCAGTTAATATAAAAAAGAGCACGTGGTCTGACCATGATTTAATATTAGTTGAAGTTGCAGAAGGAATAAAAAAAATTCCACCATTATGGAGACTAGACGATAGCCTCTTAGAAGTAAAGACAAATATCGATCATATGACAAATTTGATTGATTTATTCTTTAAAGAAAATTCAACAGATGAGATCACTAAAGAATGCCTTTGGTGTACATTTAAAACAGCGATAAGAGGGTATTGGATTAAGTTGGCAAGTCAACAAAAAACAAAAAGAGAGGTTAAATTATCAGACGTATATTTAATATTATAATTTATCAACTTTGAATAAAAGTAATTTTTCAAGAGAAAGATTAGAAAAGATTAAGATCTGCAAAATAAATATAAATAAGTTAATTGAGGCTAAAATTCAATGAAATTTAAAAAAATGAAAGTAAAATTTTAATACAAAAACAAAAAAGTAGACTCTATGTTAACAAATAGACTAAAAAAACTAAATTTTGAAAGAAAAATGTATAAGATAATAGTAGGAGGTGAGAATATTACAAAACCTGAAGATATAGCCGAGACATTTAGGAAGTTCTATGGCAAATTATATAACTTAAACCTAAATCCTCCAATAACAGCCATGGAAAGATATTTATCAAAGATAAAAATACCAAAAATCTCAATTGATCAGAAAAATAATTTAAATAAGCAATTTACAACAGAAGAATTAGAACGGGCAATCAAGAATTTAGCAAAACAAAAAGCTCCGGGTCCTGACGGATATACTAATCAATTTTATAAAAACTTTAAACTTCAAATTATTCCAGTGTTAACAGATACATTTAATGAAATATCAAAAGCAGGCCATGCTTCAGCAGATTTTTTAAGAGCACATATTAGTCCGATATTAAAACCGGGCAAATCCCCGACAGAATTATCAAATTATCGCCCAATATCATTAATAAATTCTGATGTTAAACTTTATTCAGCAATTTTAGCAAATAGACTCCAAGCAGTGTTGCCAGAAATTATACACAAGAACCAGATAGGTTTTGTAGCAGGGAGACAATCCAATAACAATACTAGAAGAATGATAGAGATAATGGACTGGGCCCAAATAACTGGGGTGCCCCTGCTGACCCTGTTGATTGATGCCGAAAAGGCTTTCGACAGGGTCAGCTGGGATTTTTTAAAACAAACCATGTTAAAAATGGGTTTTGAAGGTTGGTTTATGGGGGCACTGGAGGCTCTGTAGTTGGAGCCGTCAGCTAGAATTGTAGGTAGAGACTTAAGATCGGAATGGTTCAAAATTCTTAACGGCACGAGACAGGGCTGTCCACTCTCACCGCTTTTATACGTTATTTCAGTGGAACCCTTGGCATGCATAATTAGACAAAGTATAGGTATAAAAGGGATTTCTATCCCAAATGAACAACTTAAAATCTGTCTATATGCAGATGGGTAGGGTTATATTGACTATTACAGAACCAGAACACTCGCTACCACTGCTATTGCAGGAGATAACATTATATGGCGAGGTCTCCAACTTCAAAATGAATATTGATAAAACACTAGCCTTAACTACAAACATAGGGAAATCACAGTTACAAACGTTAAGACAAAATTATTCATTCAACTGGTCAATTACACAGCTTCCATATTTAGGCATTTTGTTAACATCTGATGTTGCCCGCTTAATGGAAATTAAGTTTCTAAATCAACTAAAAGAAATTAATAGATTGCTTAGGGAATGGAGGTATATGAAAGATATATATGACAACGATCATTTAGAAGACTACCCCACTCTAAGGACAAGACTAGCCTTACCCCCAGAGACATTTTTAATTACATGCGCATTAAGAGTCCATAGAAACTACGAAAAGGAAATATTCCATAATACTTGATTTGTTAAACTCTATAAAGCAACCAAGCATCCCTACAGCTTTTAAAAAATTGGAAAGAGATTTTGATACCGAAGTTAACTTTAATTTGTGGTGCCTTGCATTTCTAAAAATTAAAAAACATCTCCATTGCTTAAATATATTGGAAAACTTTATTAAAGTCAGCTATAGATGGTATATGGTTCCAAGGAGATTAAACAAGATATGTCAAACTAATCCTCCTAATTGTTGGAGATGTTTTAACTTAGACGGCTCCATGTTACACATATGGTGGAGCTGCCCTAGAATCCAATATGGCACCTTACATATAAAATAATAGCTGAGATAAGTAATATTCATCTAAACTTTTCACCAGAATCAGCTTTATTACATATTTACAAAAACAATCTAGATAAAAAAAAATGAAATACTAGTTATACATTGTTTTATGGCTACAAAGCTCCTGATTGCAAGATCATGGGAAAAAACAGATATTCCAAATATGCCTCGTTTAAAGGGCCAAATTCTGAATCAATTAGAGATGGAAAAGGGAATAATCTGGCATAATGCTCATAAAAAAAACTCAATAAGAGACATATATAATACCCTTATAGTAGATATAAACCATATAGAAAGCTAAGGAGGAAAAAAAAAGATTAATAACTAATTTGAAGATCAAGAGATAACCCATTTTATGTTTCAATGTATGTTGAAGTTTGTGTGAATGTGGATTAATCATAGATAAGATGAACAATGTATGCAAAACAAGAATGTCTATACTGTTGATGCAAAGAGTAAAGTGTCAAGTTAAACAAAACTAATGTAATTGTATAGATATAAGAATATACAAAAAAAGAAAAGGAAAGAATCTTTCTATGACTATGGTAGGAATATTTTTATGTTTGAGTCTTAACAGAACCATTGTTTTACTGTATGTATTTTTGTACAAAATGTCTCAAGACAAATAATGTAATAAAGAGAAATACAATAAAAAAATAAATTTGATCGGCATTTTAAGTATATATAGATTATCTGGGGATTACATTATATATGGATCTGGATGAAATTATAAAAGAAAATTATCATTTCAAACTATGTGATCTTAGAAATACCTTATCAAATTTGAAAGGGAGGGAATTATCTTAGATGGGTAGGGTGGAAGTAGTAAGATTATACCTGCTCCCAAAGGTTACGTATTTGTTTAAAAACGTACCACTTAGAATTAATAATACTGTATTTAAAGAAAGGAAATTAATAATTAACACATTTATTTGGCAGGACAAGAAATCCAGAATAGCCTCAAATATCTTATATAGAGATTCAAAAAAAGGAGGCCTATCATTTTACAACATATTTTCTTTACATAGCAATAATGATAGCACATGCTTTGCTTGGGGTAACTTTTCAACCCCCAGACCGATATGGCTGGAGCTTGAATAACAAGTTTTAGGAAAATTAGAACCTTTATATCTACTTTGGTCAAACATAGATCCAAAGGGTAGAAAAAGCAGATTTACTCTGACTCAAAACCCGATAACTAGAGATATCTATACCATTTTATATAATCTAAAGATTATAGCTTTGGGATTCAGAAATCCTCTTTTGTCAAATACGCCATAAGAAACCACAGAGTTGGACGTAGGTGATATTAGTTTGTCAAGTTGGTGAGAAAAGTGTATTACATTTTTAAGCGATTTCACATCAGATGGGAAACTTTTGTCATTTGATTTGCTTCATCTAGATTTGATCTTTTGCCTAGAGAAGTTTTCAACTATCTTAGATTGAAAATGTTATCATAACGAAAACGATTTTAAAAGATAATCCTTTAATCGATTTTTTTAAATAAACATCATAAACACAAGATAACCTCTAGGGTTTCTAATTTTTTTTTATCCAACGGCAATTGCAAGAAAAAATCTTACCATGGATCAAATGGGAAAAGGAGTTGAATATTGAAATGGAATACAAGGAGTGGTTAAAGGGTTTGATAATAGCAAAGAAGAACATACATAGTGTGAACTTAATAGAAACTATATACAAACTAACGTTGAGTTGGTACTTAATTCCTGTTAGATTACACAAAATGAGTTCACATCGACTCCCTCTCTCCCCTTCTTAGTGACCTTGAATGAATGCCGAGTGATTGATTGCTTAGTGTTGTTTTGTTTTCTTAACTTACTTAACTATTAGCACAAATATTCACCAAATTATATGGGTATATTGAGGTTATATTTGAAATACACAAGATGGAAAGTTAGCTAGTTACTTGTGCAGGATTTTTTTTTGTTTGGAAATTTTTATACGATTTTGATATACATGTAAAAGTGCACTAGTAATTTGATAATCTTTTATATCTATGTAAATTGTACTCAATTAATTTGTACCAACTACAACTGTAATGAAAATAAAAAGAAAATAAAGGTAAAAAAAGAGTTTCATATAGTCAGTGTGACATAAATAATAGGAACTAATGTCCTAGTCATCTACTGAGTGACTAAATGATTTAAACATCACAACCACTCTAGCCTTTTGTACTGGTTATAGAAAAAAAGAGTAAGTAACTAATTTTTGAGTCAAGTATTTCTGATCAAGTCAGGAAAACTGCCATGTGCATCTTTTATTGGCAAAAAAAAGGATCTTGCAGGACCAAAAGCCCAACCCCATTGCTGCCTCCAAGATAATATGCAGCTTTTTCTATGTGTTGAATGTATAAATTCATCCAAGTATGGATGACAATAGTAAGCTATGAATACTAAGCTACCCTTTACCTTACAAGGACATATTTGTATAATTCATGTGAAAGTTGTCTCAGTGAATAGATCCTAATATGCAGAATGTGGTTGAGCCAATAGAAGAGACAGAGAAGATGTATTGCAGGACCATTAAGTGACAAAGGTTTAACATATCAAACAGAGAAATTGTGGTCAGTAGATAAGCCAAGGCCAGGATAATGGACATACAGATAACCTGAGGTACTAGCCAGGCAAGAATCACAGAATAGTGGAAATACAAAAATAACATGCAAGGTCAGGGACACAGAGGTACTCAAAATTCAAAAAACAAGCCAAAGGCAAACCAGAAAATACAAAGAACTATATCAAAAGCACACTAATAAAAATATATATATATATATATTTTCTAAAGTTCAAGTACGGTATTCTCCCCATTCCTTTCGTGTGCAAAGTAAATAGGAAATCCATTAAAAACTGAGCGGGAGACCATCCGTTAATGAGCGGTGTCCTATTGTGTCCAATTGTTATTTCTCTATTGTTACCCTCAGTGCAGTTAGACTTGGAGATTTGTTTAGTTCTAAACGGCAATTAATCAAAATTTGTGCTGATCGGTGATCGTCTGAACTCCCGATTTCCAAATCATTATGTAGACTAATTGCAAAGGATGAGCGTGTTCGTTTGATTCATGATTTGAATTTCCATCTGTGGCACCAAAAAAGAAATAATAAAGGGGAAAAAAATATGATTGTTGATTTTATTTACAGATCAAGTGAGAAGTGACCAATAGAGAGACAAAAGAAATAAGAGTAAAAAAAAATAATCTTTACTTATTATACCTGTATATATATTTTTATATAGATATTTATACGAATATAGATTTTTCTTTACTGCTTCTCTTTTTTCCTCTCAATTAAATACTTTTATTCACTTGATGTGTGAACCATATTAATATATTTTGCAGTGCACTGATTATCCCTTTTTTTTCGCCCTTTTGATTTGTTTTCCAGAAAAAGCTTTTCAGCATTCCCAACATTTTTTTTTTACATTTTTAGACAAAGTGGTTTGGCCTGAACAATTTTTTTCTACTGTCCACAAGTGTAAAACCGGTTTTGACATTGGCTTGATGCTTATTAAAATGTGACTTAGACATTCACAAGCTAACAGCCAATCTGTGCCAAGGCTGCAGTGAAAGATGATTTATGCTGGCTACTTTCAATACTCCTAGAGTTGTTATATTTTTTTCATACTATCTGTTAATGTAATTCGATTTGTAACTAGATTTGTGAAATCCTCTTCCTCCAAAAATATGTTACGTGTTGACAGCTGCTCTACATTATAGAAATAAACTGAAGTTCGTGGACATGGTATGGAGGACATATTTTTAAATTGTTT
Source organism: Pelobates fuscus (assembly GCF_036172605.1). Lineage (NCBI taxonomy): Eukaryota > Metazoa > Chordata > Amphibia > Anura > Pelobatidae > Pelobates > Pelobates fuscus. The sequence goes on along the minus strand of NC_086325.1, from coordinate 47,841,292 downwards.
TATTTTTATTGATTCTTTATTTTTGTTGTGCATGATTCAACAGCATCAGCAAGAGTATTCAAAAACAAAGCATAATAGTAAAAAATCTATGATTAATTGCCTCCTGAGAATGGGTTAACTATCGAGAAATAGTTTAGGCTGAAAACATAGCCCAGCTCAACATTTTAAAGGCTATACACAAGGGTTACATGACGGGAGCTGGTTGGCTTAACAGTAAGATAACTTATTTTGCCCCTGGGAACCCAGCTCTTATGCAAGAATCAAGGAATGCCCATCAGTAGCCATAAACAGCAGGCCAGAAAAAACAATAAAGCATAAGTATAAAACAACATGGTAAAGTCAGGCAAAACATTGGCAGCATGAGTGACGGTTCAACCAACCCCTTCCAGAGGCATAGGGCAGTTCGTATCTGGTCTGGCTACCTGTATACACCACAGCTCAAGTGTCGGCAAGTGCTGCAGAACTATTTTATTGAACCAAAAAAAAAATTGTCAGGGAATCCTGTAATCTTTACATTAACTGCCATTTGGTTAGCAGAATTTATAGATATATATTAGTATTATTTCAATGTACCATTAAGTCATGTGCTGTTGAAAGATCCATATGTTAGCACTAAATTTATAGAAGGTCTATAAGGCATATATTATGAAGATGGCATAGTACTGGAAACTGTCATATTATTATTATTATTATTATTATGACTGGTATTAATAAAGCGCCAACCAATTTCGCAGTGCTGTACAATGGAGGAAAATAGGGCAGGCTACCCATTTGCTATAAACAAGTAAGTATTTGGCAACCAAAATCCTATCAGCCAGATTATTAATAACTACATGTAACATCAAGTACAAAATATTACAGTAGTAAACTATTACTACATTTAATTTCATGGAAACTTCATGGTATGTTGTAGAAAGTTGGTTGAAGCTATTTTCTTGTTTACGGCAACTGTGAGAATGTTAATGTTTTAGAAATGCATGACAATTAGTACATAATAATAAAGGTTTGCATGCATTCTGGTAACTAAAGAGTTAAAAATAAAAAAAGAATAACAAAACTGTTCTGAAATCAAGATTGAGATCTGTCTTTGCAATGTTCTTAAGCCTACATATAGTGTTATTTTAAAACTTTGGTATGAATCTTGTTTTCTCAAAGAAAATAGAAGCATAGAAAAAAAGTCCTATTTATTAATGCACATTTTGGTGATAATTTGACATTATATTATTGCCATTTTCCAAATTTTCCTACTTGACCGCCTCAGACTTTGCAACTCACTTCACTGACAAGATCTCTACAATCAGGGAAGAGATCTCTCAACTTTCTTCTTCCCCTAACCTCACTCCCTCTGCTGTTCTATGTTCATTTGCACCTGCTACAGCAGAAGAAGTTTTTGCTCTGCTCCAGTCCTCCCGCCCCATCGCCTGCTCCCTAGATCCAATTCCCTCACATCTCATCCATACTCTGTCTTCTTCTCTTTCTCTACCTCTCACTAAAATTTTCAATCTCTCTCTGGCATATTTCAAATCGCCCTTCAAACATGCAACTGTAAGCCCAACCTTGACCCTAACTCCCCATCCAACTACCGTCCTATCTCACTACTTCCTTTTGCGTCCAAGATCCTTGAAAGAGTTTTCTATGTTTCTATAAATAATATCAGGAAGTATTACTTTACTGACGGGTAGTGGATGCATGGAATAGACTTCCAGCTGAAGTGGTAGAGGTTAACACAGTAAAGGAGTTTAAGCATGCGTGGGATAGGCATAAGGCTATCCTAACTATAAGATAAGGCCAGGGACTAATGAAAGTATTTAGAAAACTGGGCAGACTAGATGGGCCGAATGGTTCTTATCTGCCGTCACATTCTATGTTTCTATGTTTCTATGAGTTGTGTATGCAAGATTGACAGACTTCCTCAAGTCCAACTCTCTGCTAGACCTGCTTCAGTCTAGTATCTGCGCTAAGCATTCTGTGGAAATAGCACTGACCAAAGTATCCAATGATCTACTCGCTGCAAAATCTCGTGGTCACTACTCTATCCTAATTCTCCTTAACCTTTCTGTGACTTTTGACACTGTTGATCATTAACAGCTTCTTCTCATCCTCCGCAATATCTTGTAGGGCTCAATTTAAAATTCTGGTTCTTGCTTTCAAATCTCTTCATAATGCTTCTGCCACGCATCTATCCTCCCTAACATAAGTATGTCACATCCAGGCCCTTATGCTCTGCTGAAGACTTACGTCTATCTTCTGTCCGTACTCCCACCTCTGTGCTCGCCTTCAAGACCTCTCGAGGGCTGCACCATTCCTGTGGAACTAACTTCCCTCCTCCATTAGATGCTCACCCAGTCTCCACTGTTTAAAAAAAAGCATTAATAACCCACTTCTTCATAAAAGCGTATCAATTAAACTGTTAGTTAATAGCTCCTGACTGATTCCTCTCTTGCAACTGTCATTAGTCTAATACTATCCTTACCTTTTGTGTCACTTTACCCCACTCCCTCTAGCATGTAAGATTATTGAGCAGGGCCCTCAACCCCTCTGTTCCTGTGTGTCCAACTTGTTTGGTTACAACTACATGTCTGTTCGTCCACCCACTGTAAAGCGATGCAGAATTTGTTGGCGCTATATAAATAATAACATAATAATAACAAAATAGTAATAACTGTAAATGTCTTGGCACTGAGTACAATTAACTGTTGCTTCAGTGTCTAGGGAAATGTGAAATCATTGATCAACCTGCTCGCTGCTTGAGTAACTTGAGACTGTTTGTTATATTTGCCACTGGTTTATGTTGGATTTTCTCATGGTCTTGCTATTTTTATATTTATACACTATATCACAATATTTTTATAGAAAAAGCCATAAGAAGTTTATTCTATGCCTATCACAAGTGATGTGCTACTACAGGCGTCATCTACAGGTATGTCCCTAACTTCCTTGTGAAGCAATAGTGTAACTATGTCTAGTCTATCTATCTATCTATCTATCTATCTATCTATCTTTCTACACATGAAAACAGACACAAGGACATACAGAAAGGTACAGTGATTTCATAACTTTGCAGTTTACAAGTCTAGTTAAACTACCAGGGGAAATGTAAAAGATATTAAAGGGACACTATAGTCACCTGAACAACTTTAGCTTAATGAAGCTGTTTTGGTGTAACGAACATGCCCCTGAAGCCTCACTGCTCAATCCTCTGCCATTAAGGAGTTAAATCCCTTTGTTTATGGGGCGGGGCCAAGCCAGCAAGCAGAGCGGATGCACAAAGCTGAGCTCCCGACACACAAACCCGATTTATCGTGATTACTTGCCAAAATCGAAACAATTTCACAGCCGGGTTCCGATATCTGAATAAAGGAGGACCTGGTGACAAGCCCGACACCTCACACGAGTATCCAGGAGATCAGGAACCCAAGGTGGCAAGCCGTGGCTTAGAGGCGGGGGACGGGAGAGACGGCCACTTTCCCGGCCACCGCACTGGAGACCCACGAGCACCCTGCTCTCCCCCCCTGACCGGTGGGGGTTATCCCGGTCCAGCCCTGAGAGGGCACACACGGGCGAAAACCAGCTGATAAAAACATGCGAGCAGCGAGACGAGGCGCGGACCCGCAAAATGGCCGCCGCCACGTGCACTCAAGCCAAAGCACTGCCAAGTCTCGAAGACAGGCTGGAAGCTATACTGACTGCCTTCTGGAAGAAACTGGCGCAGACCCAAACAGCCAAAAAGGCCCCTCGTCAGCCAGTCATCCCTCCGGTGCACCCACCAGCCATGACAGGCACCGAGGAGCCGCTGGAGGGGACGAAGCGAGGGAGGAGAGCGAGAACTACCCCCCAACTTCTGAGCCGTAGACCACACATCGGAGGCCACCCACCTGGTTCCCGACGCAGGCGGAGAGCCCACGTGCATGGCCCACTATGGTTCGTGACAAAAGGACACTACAGGGGGGTCCACACACGGCACACAACCAGCTGGGCTAAGAAGGTCTCTCAGCGCCCCACCCGCCAACACACTAACAAAGCTGCTACAAGTGCCCAGAAGGGCTATGACTCAGCGCCTCGAGGAAACAACCAGACATCAACTCACAGATCAGCAGAGGGAGAGATGAGGTCGGCACACCGGCGAAAACGTACGCCCACCACACAAGGTACCCACGACAGGTTGGAGTGTTGCAACGGAGCCCACCTGACCCCCTTGCCTGACAGCGGTGCCGGAGTCTCACTGAGCCAGGACTGTGGAATCGGCTGATGTCTTGCCCATAGACTCTGAGCTCAATAATTGCTCAACTGACACACGAGGCTGGCTTATATTGTCTCACTGACATTTCTACATCCCTGTCCAAGCGTTACCTACCTTACTTGAGCTGCATATGTTATACTGCAGCTTAACAGTCAGGAGATACCAGAGCGTGAATAATCATACCAAACTAAATATTAATTATAAAATTGTGCATGCATCAACATACCCCATTCTATTTTCAAATGTTTATGAAAAAGCGTGAGGATTGCCTTTGGGGTACCTCATGCGTGTTGTTATCTCATTTGCACGACAAAAAAAAAGAATTAAAAAAAAAATATATATATCCCTTTGTTTATGAACCCTGGTCACACCTCCCTGCATGTGACTTGCACAGCCTTTCTAAACACTTCCTGTAAAGAGAGCCCTATTTAGGCTTTCTTTATTGCAAGTTCTGTTTAATTAAGATTTTCTTATCCCCTGCTATGTTAATAGCTTGCTAGACCCTGCAAGAGCCTCCTGTATGTGATTAAAGTTCAATTTAGAGATGGAGATACAATTATTTAAGGTAAATTACATCTGATTGAAAGTGAAACCAGTTTTTTTTTTTCATGCAGGCTCTGTCAATCATGGCCAGGGGAGGTGTGGCTAGGGCTGCATAAACAGAAACAAAGTGATTTAACTCCTAAATGAAAGTGAATTGAGCAGTGAAATTGCAGGGGAATGATCTATACACTAAAACTGCTTTATTTAGCTTAAGTAATTTAGGTGACTATAGTGTTCCTTTAATTATATACAACCAAGCATCCTCTGAATAACATGCATACATACATAGACTAGCAACGTTTTAAAGTGAACCAAAAGCAGTTATTGAGGTTACGCTAAATTACCCCAAAATGCATTGAATGCATTATGTATTAAAGAGATACATGATGTGTTCAAGGTAAAATTTTGAGAAATACTCACCTGGTCTCCATACCAGTGCTGCTACGTCCCGAGCTTGTCATGCTCATCTGAAGTTTGTCCGGTCTCTTCTGTGATTTGCCCTGCTTGTGGATGCTTTCCGAAGCAGGGTAAACCTCCTGTGTGATGCCAACATGCTGTCATCATTTGCGAGCATGCTGGGGTCTGAATAGAGTGACATCCTATTGCTCTGTTGCTAAGCTCCCCAGACAGCAGTAGCAGCATCATCTAATGAGTTTCCATTGCCACCAAAGCACATGTGCTATGTTCATTATGTGTTGAGAGTCAAAGGACCGCCTGTGGGAGGGCTTTTCTGCTCTATCTTGTCAGTAAATTCTTTGGCATAGGGTCTGTGCTTTGGGCTACCTCCAGGCAGTCTTTTGGCTTCCTCCAGGCACAGGAGGCGGGGTAAAACGCATCACGTGATACGTCATCAGGAGGAGGAGCCAGAACCTGGCATCTTGAGGAAACCAGGAAGTAACACACACAAGTCAGCGTTTTATGCTGCAATTGAGCTTCTTTGTGGGATTACGATATGGTATAACCCACCAATGCTTCGAGTAAGCAGTTTTAATTGTTTTATGCTTAATACAATTTGTTGTCATACTATGCCATTGGAGTTTCCTGGTTCTGTCATCCCTGCAGCTATTTCATACTAAAAGTGCCATCTTTTGAGAATTGAAGTCTTCAAAGCCTTCAAGCCTAAGCATTGTGGGAGTTATTCCCTCTCAAGTGGAGTCTTTCTCACCCATGGTCAGGGTTGATAGGGCTCTGGTAAATGTGAGTGTAACCCTCATAAATGCATATGAAACAGTGTATTATTACTATAATAAAGATAATCTGCACTAACTTGTGTTTTTTTTGTTTACAGATTTTCTTTGATTGATGTATGTTAAGTATATTTTTAATGGAACACTTGTTTTTTGGATTTTGGATTATTTTGTCACTTTAAGTGACTGCAGCTTATTTTCACATGCACTATTTATTTTTTAAGCGCTATATACTTTTCGGTTATTATATAGGTGGGATAAAGATCTATTTTTTTTTCCCAAGCTCCACATTTGCTAGCAAAATGGCTAGCACAAAGTAAAATAGAATTGTCTGCTCTTTAAAAAAGAACATATGTTCTATCTAACATGACAATTTCCTGTTGTATCCTAATTATATGTAGCTTGTGTATTTTTGTATTACACAATGGAACACTCCATGCACCAAGAGCACAAGGGCACCAAAACTGATTCACTAAGCTAAAGTTGTTTTGGTGCTTAGAATGTCCCTCTAAGGTAGTTCTGTACTCACCCTGCCATGTCTGAGTACTACATAAAATGCTTGTTGTGGAATCGTATCCAGTATTTCTGAAAATGTATTGAATGTATATTGTCCTACAATTTTAATTCATACCCTGTAATTTGTTATAACGGAGAATTGCTAAGTTCCAGAAACACTTGGAGCTTGAGCCCAAATGAAAATTCAATGACCACTACACTAACAGAGAGTGGAGACATGTTATGACATTTCCCTGCATTTTTATGTTCTGTCCCCTTCTCTCTACTCATGAAAACTGAGCTGTGGATGCTCTCTGGGTTATATATAAAGAAAATAGATTGTATATATAAGGGTAAAACAAACGGTACAATACATGAGATTACATTTGGGAGCAAAAGGGGAACAAGTAAATGAAATAATGCATACAATAAGGCTGAATTTGGTTACAAAAAGCATAAGAAATTATATATACTTCACATGTAAACAATATTTCTAAAAGCACACACGGTAATTAGTAGAAAAACTAAATTATGAAATATTGTTTATCTAAACAATCATGAGTTAATAAAACCACTGCTAATTGGCCTGATTTTTATAAGTTTGCTGTCATCTCTCCACGATTTACTGTTTGGTGAGCAGACCATAAAATATATTTCACTAAACTGTGTTTTTAAGACATTTCTGCCTGCTTTTCTAATCAAATAATAACTTTAGATAGAAACTTCCAAAAAGACATTTTAAATAATACAATTTTACGCACAGCATGATTTAAACTAGATCTTCATTTTGATGAGGCTTATCGCACAGGTAGTTCACTGAATGCTAATGTAAACTCAAAGCAAGGTTTGATAACCGCTGTAAATGTTACACTTTTTTCTGTTAAATTCCCAAAGATCTTGTCTGAATACAGTTTCCAGCAGATCACTAGACTGTCATAATTCATCTGACTACTGCCTGGAAACACATTGCTTGGTAACCTAAAGTATTATAAGATATTAAACTGTGCCTGCACCTGTTTAACCTTCAGATGGATGGGTGATGAGTGCAAGATGCCTCTTTAACCAATGTATTACATCACCCAAACAATTATCTTTTCACAGCTTAGGCCACACTCCCAAATTGACAGTAAACACGTCTAATAAATGTTCAGAAGGTCAATCTACAGTATATTGTCCGCCTGCATAAATGATAATAATAACAATAAAAAAAAGAATAAAAAATAATGTTACCATGAAGGTTATATTTACCTTTCAAGCACATCTTGGGTTATTCATGTTATTATTAACCTTAATGGAAGCCTATTTGTTGACCTTGGAATGATGAAATACTACCGATGGGTCTCTATACATTTTTACAACAACTGGATATTATAAAATTAATTGGAAAAAGTTGGAAAAGTGGGTTTATTCGTTCTGCCCCTTATGAGATGAGATGCAGAGATGGGTGGCACACAGACTAATTCTATCACCTGCTTTACCCCCGTTAGTTACGTCACTGTCATATATATAAAAATGAATAACAACAAACTAATGTTTATTTTATAGACTTAGGGTTAAAAATAAAAAGCATGTAGGTAAAACCATATTGAGTGACAGAATAAATATGTTCTTGATATAAATCCAATCTTCAATCATATCCAACACATGACTAATCTTGTTTTGTCAAGAATGTTGAAAGAATGGTGAAAATATCACGTTTCGGCAAGTTCATTTTCCTGTCATTTCAACATTGTGTTGTCAAAAGAAATAACACTTTCTTACAGTTACAGTTCACCATATGTACAATAAATAATAAGAATTAATATTTATGATTTACCACAGAGGAGGAATTGTGCTTGGCCATAATTTAATTTTCTCTGACAAGAAACATTGCATTAGTAATATCTACTGCAATTAAAGCCATATTGATAACTTTTAATGAGTACATTATTTCTGGTTTACCATATGTTAGTTGCATCTTTACACAAGTGGATATATTATTATTATTTGATCACAAGAACATTTGGTGCTAGCTCTTAATAACCGATGGAACAATTTTATCAGACTAAATATTTGAAGAAATATCTCCATGTTGCTGCTCATTTCTTCTTTACTAATTGGAAGTTAAAGCTAAATAAGATAACTGCCCCAGTTTCGTCAGAACCGTATCATAGTACATTAATATGACACTCCAGCCTAGCCTTGCCTTTTAAAGGATAATTGGATTTTATTACTCATCTACCAGTATAACGTCTTCACAGATATTACATGTATAATAAGGCTATTAAAGACTAATTAGAGCACGGGGAGAAATTGGTTCTTTGAAGTAGCATATTCAGAAAGTCTAGATAGCTCATTAAATAAGTCTGGACAGAAAGAATAGCAGAAAATTGCATTTCTATGTGTTCTACTCATGATAATGACATAGATTCCCTCTCATCAATATGGACAAATGTTCAGAATTCATCTCAACAGAAGACTGTCTATTAATTAAACGTTTATTGTTGGAAATAGAGCTCAATAAGTTAATCCAGTGAATTAAATGAGAAGTAATTGGAAACAAAGGGAAGGAAATTAAAAGGTCAAGAATCATTTCTTGGACCAAAGACATGGCGAAGGAGATGCTGTGTGAGTCATTTCAATGAACACTGATCGTTTACTTTTTTCTCACGTAATTCTATGTCTCTCCCCACTGGTACATTACCATGCTTTGGGTTTACCAATGAACACAAAAACTAACATTTGATACCGTTTTTTTTATAGATGGTTTTATATTTTGCTTGATAAATAGTATATATATATATATACATATATATAGATTCCCATATTACAAGAGGGAAAAACCATAGGTAACCTCACTGAAAAATATATCAGGAACAGAAACTGAGAAAGGGCTCAAGGGCTGGCATTGAAATAAAATGCGTAGATAAAACCAAAAGCATACAACAAATGTCTATTCTTCTTCTCTACCTCTAAGCTTCTGTGCGTTCTCATATTCTCTCTCTCTCCCCAAATTCAGAAGGGTATTGCAGACATGGACCCTGAGGTTGCTGTATCTCTCGTGCAGAGATTGCCCCCTTGGGTGGGATAAGTCTGATATGCCCTTGTACTGGTACTGTTATTCTGTAATGGCGCAAGTGAGCAAAAACTATTTTGAGACCTGAGTGAAGATTTACAGATGGGTAAGCTATAGAGTTCCTCTAGGCACTTGTCTGGTCTCAGAATTCTCATATTTTCTGTTTTAGTTGCAATGCATTAACGTGGCTTTTCTAAAGTTCAAAAGGGCAATTCACACATGGACCCCGTGCTCACTGTGCCCAAAGAAGGTTGAAACTTTGTTCAGGGTTGCTGTATCTTTCTTGCAGAGAGAACTTGTCACTATGTTGGTTCTGGACTGCCATTATGGTTTGGATTTGTCTGATATGCCCTGGAACTGGTTTTCTCTGTAATGGCACAGGTGAGCAAAAACTATGTTGATACCTGAGAGGGGATTTACTGAAGGGAAAACTACTGAGTTCCTCTAAGCTCTTCTTCTTCCCTTACATCATATCTAATGGTGTGAAAGGACTAACATTTCTGGAAGAAGGTGATAATGTTCCCTACATCTCCTCCAAGTGGAAGGAATGGTTATATGTATAAATATCCTTGCCAAAATCCTGCATCCATTTCAAATTATTACTGCACTAGGGATATAGGTAAAGTGTTTTCCTTATCCAGAGGATCTCTGCAAAGTTGTGGGTGTCATTCCATAATTTTTTTCTCAACTTGATTTATGTGAAATAAATGCTCCCATACACAAGATACAAAGGACTATAGACAGGTTCAGTTATGGTAGCATAGTTTATAGATATTTTTTAATGCGTGGTTATTTAAGTTAAAATTGTTGTATTATGACAGGTACACTTTTAATACTTCCGATATGTTTTCTGAGCTTCATAATTAATTGCTCAAAAATGGTGCTTTGCTGCCCTAATGTACGAACCAGCAGTACTTATGAAAAAAGCTGGATTATTAGTCTGGAGTCTTAGTCTAGTTTAAAATAATATCAAAATACTCCAATTCTGATATTTATAGTAAAAAATGGATGCCACTATCAGGTAGGACCTTCATTATGGTTTTCTGCTATGGTCCAGAAGTTCCCCAGTCTTATGACCTATGAATGTGAATAATGAATCACCTGTAGCAGATGTTTGGTGCATACGACAAGTGATTTATAAACGATCAGGTGATTTGTAAAAGTCTTATGAGCAGAAAAGTGGTGCAAAGTTACAAAGTGGCACAATCCCCCATGCAATGTATTTGCTGGTTGCATTAGTTTCTGTAGTGAATGTTTCACATCTAGAAATTTTTACATCACAAACTAACAGCACTTCAACTATCATTTTACGGTTTGTTACAGTTATTACTCACAATTATTTGGTTTACCCTGACTGTGGGTTGTGGATATTCATGCATTCACAGATATTAACGGATAATAAAAGAAAGGTCCAGCTTTCTTAAATTTTTTTCAAACATATTATATATTTTGGTGCGTTAAATTAGAGAGAATGAGGGTAAATACACTTGGACAAATGCAATAAATAAATAAATTCCAAAACTGGTCTTGTCCTTAAAGTATTAAAACAGAAAGTAGGAGTTAAAATGCAATATTTGCTAAAACACGTTTTAATCCACAAATCAATACATGATTGCACGTAAGTCGTTTGCTAACACACAGCAAAATAAACAAGAAAAGTGGGAAAGAACATGCTTTCCTGCATTTGAGATTATAGTTTAATCATCTTTTTAATACATGGGATTGAGCATTAGTGCAAAATGACAGATGGAATGGAAAATATCTATACATTGCTCTATAGTGCACTCTAACTGATTATCATTATGGTTCACAGTTATTTTTACAACATAAAGGTATTTCTACTATTAAATAAAATCAACATAACCAATATCACATGTGGCCGCTGGCTCAGACCAAAGAATTAACTTTCAGAATCATTTGGTGTTTTTTTTTCGTCTATAAATAGAGCCAGTTAGGACATTTATGACCATTTATTTTGTTATAGATATATTTTGACAGAATAAAATTAAGCTAACTATTGCATTGATGTCAATAAATAAAGATAATTCTGAATAACTGCTTAAAATTTTTTTTTTTTTTTTTTTACCTTTCTGAAAATAATAATTAATAAGGTATATGTCATGGACAACACCATTTGTTGATAAGTCACAAGATCATGCGCTTTATTAATATTTTCTTAATGTTGGAGTGTTTCGAAAAGCTCATTTGTACAAAGTGCTTTGTCTACATGTTTATTCCATATAGTTTAACTTAAATAGTGTAATTAAGGAGCAATTATTTCTATAGAATTACATGTAAAATTTATAAATATGAGTTATGTTTCAAAATACACATTTTTAAATTAACCCCTTCAGGACCGGCCTGTTTTTGCGATGTTTGTACGTTAAGGACCAGAGCAGTTTTAACACTTTTGTGGTGTTTGTGTTTAGCTGTAATTTTCCTGAACCGTCAGCGGTCCTTAAGGGGTTAAGATATTTTAATCTATAAATATGTTGTGTAATCATACTAACTGTGTACACATGGTGTGTGCATGTCAGTCTGTCTGTTTGTTCACATAAATAAATGCTACGTTTCTGAATATTTTTTTCAAATAATCAGTACAATTTTATCTATGCAAAGGTGCTTATTTCTCACCACTGTGAGATACATTACGTAATTACACCAAGACTTCATGTCTGTGTCTTGTGGAACAAATTAATTTAATAATTTCTCAGTTTATTAATATTGTTGGTTATTATGGCACTCTTTGGAAGCCCAGATATCTGGAAAACACTGTAGAAAATGCCCAGTCAGTCTGCTGGTGAAGATGATTGGAAAGAAGAGTGGCAAATAGGAAGGCTGTCTAAGGAGGAACTGATACCTTTCGCTCCTTGCCCCATCCCATTGGCTGTGTGATGGATGTTTTACTTTTTAGTGTCTGAGTTTCTCACATTCACTGTGTTACTGCATACGATTTTCCGAAAGGTGCTCATCTTTAACTCTACCTCTTCTAGAAATAAATAAGTTAATATATTTTGTCTGGTCTTCATTAAATACCTTTATAGAACACCTAAAATTATATTGTAGCATAATAGTGAGGAAAAATATCCACTGAATATTAAAAATCAATTACCGTATATACTCGAGTATAAGCCGACCCGAATATAAGCCGAGGCCCCTAATTTTACCCCCAAAAACTGGGAAAACGTATTGACTCGAGTATAAGACTAGGGTGGGAAATGCAGCAGCTACTGGTAAATTTCTAAATAAAATTAGATCCTAAAAAAATTATATTACATTTAATATTAACAAATGTGTGCCACTAAACACAGGTAAAAATATCTAAATGTAAATTATGCCAAGAGCTAGTCATTTTTTTATTGCATATATCTAAATTAGACAGAGTAGGAAGCCATGTAGTTATCACTGTCATAATAAAAAGACGTTTCAAGAGATCATACTTTTTGTCGTGTTTTATAATTTTCAAATATTTAGTTTTTTGTTTTAAAAAAAATCTCAGTCTAAAGATCATATATATATATTTAAATATTAAAATCTATTGCAATCTTAAAGAGCCAAATGGATTATTTCACAGTCTCTGTTAATATTTAATGGGTAGCTAAATAGACCATTTGGTTTATAAAATGGGTGTTACATGTTCCCACTATAGGCCCAAATAAATTTGACAGCAAATATATAACTCAATAACACCAAAGTGTTCTAAAAAGCCACCACAAGTCATAAAGGCATTTTAACTCCCAAAGTTTCCAGGTCTACGTGTGGTACAATACTAAAATAATGACCGTCATGAAGAACTGCTACTGTTGTGTTGCTGAGTTAGTTATGTTTTGAAATGAAACTGTTATCATTGTGTATAAACTTTTTACTCTGAACAGTTTATGCATGTAGCTCGTTAGAACTTGTTTTACATTAGAGCTTGTTTTACAATACACTACAGAATATCTTGTGAGCCTCAACTTTTTGTCATACGTCTTTACTCGTCGTCTTTTGCCAACACCTGCACGTGGAACGTCCCAGCTTTCATTAAACCATGACTCTCTTTCTCCTACTCCTTTAAAAAACAGCCAACTTTTATTCTCTCTTTTATACAATATATACCTTTGAGTTCCTGGCTATGCTTATTGTGTCAAATTGTTTTATTAATTTATATTCAATAGCATCTACTGTGAAAAGTCCTTTTAAGACATTTCATATTCCCATGATGTCCTTTTTATTGTACTTGATGTTATATTTGGAGTCTACACAGGTTTTTTTTGTTGTAGTTGCTATTATCATTTACAGAAATGGTTTTCAAGATAACACCAACTGAAACCTACACACAATTTCTTAGTATTTTGCATCTATTTTTACCACATGGGATATAAAAAGCTTGTGGTGAGAATGTTACAAATAACATTAAATATTCAGCTTGTATGCAATATACCAAAACATTAACCCCTTAAAAATATATGATGCACAAGTTAATATTCCTTTTACTCATTAAATGTGTCCAGTTTCAACCCTAAACAATCCAAATATTTAAAGGGTCACTGTATGCAATATATCCAGTACAGTTCATTATAGGTTTTATAAAAGCATATCAATTAAACTCCCAACTGATTCCTCTTCTGCAACTGTCACTATCCTTACCTTTTTCTGTCATTTTACCCCACTCCCTCTAGCATGTAAGCTCAACCCCTCTGTTCCTGTGTGTCCAACTTGTCTGGTTACAACTACATGTCTGTTCGTCCACCCATTGTAAAGCGCTGCGGAATTTGACGGCGCTCTATAAATATCATAATAATAATAATAATAATGGTGCATGGAGCCTGGGGGAACAACATCCATTTTGAGTCAAGCTGCTTTCAAGCATGATATGACCCACAAAATCAGTCAAATTTAGATTAATAAAGTATGATATTACTGCAGTCAAAGAATACAGAATAATGGGAAATACACATATCTTGTGAGCGTTCATCAAAGAAGACACCCAGAAAATCCAATAAATGGAGTTAAGGATTCTCAACAATTGAAGAAATTCCTTATTGTGAGTGCATCGATTCTATTTATACATAAGGTGTTATCCGAAACTTTCCTTTTAATTTCTATAATTTGATTTTTTAATATATTGTTTAATAGGGACTTCTAAAATAAACCCTGTGCTTTAAGATCAGATTGAAAATTAAACCATTTTTTTTGTACTTTTTTTCAATCATATCATGTAAGTCGCAGCCTGGATAGATTTGGCTAGGTCTAAATAAACTGGAACAAAAGTAGTTTCACTACTAAACTGTTTGATATTGAGCAGTGAGACTCCAGGGTTATGATCTACTCTATAAATGAAAAATACTTCATTAAACTAAAATTGTTCTAGTGCTTGAGGGTGTTCCTAAAAAGGTAGAAACATGATTTTGGGAAACAAAACTGATTTTAATGAGAAAAAAAACATAATAAGAAATAACTTAATATGGTCCACTGAGGTTTACAACAAGCAAATAAATAAAAACTAAGCATGATATATTTTTTGTTATTCTATATTTTTAATTGTGCATAGATAGTACAAAACAGGCTTGCTGTGCCACAACGTGATATTTTAACCATTAGGAGGTTGGAATTAATGTCACTCCATCTCATATACAGCAGGTGGTGAGAACATGATAAATATAAGCAAGGTTCTTAAAACAGTAGAGATAACCCATCCCAGTGATATGTTACTGCAGAGGTTTAATACTCCTGGCATTGTACTACATACTACCAGTGGAGACTCTATCATTAATCAGCTTTAAAAAAAAAACAGGACTTATTCCATGATCCGTACAGTCATTACTTATGGATTATGCCGTGTTTGTTTAATGAGGCTAAATGAAGCATTGACCTCTGTCTATTCTCTGCCTTTTTAATAAAATGAAATAAGCCTCTCTCTGAGATATCTGGAATTGAAATCTCACTCTGCCTCACGTCCCTCCCTCTCTCTGTCATTTTCTCCATAAAACTATTTGACAGCAAAATAAATTTAAAAAAAATATTTAACATTTGAATTATTCTTTAACTTCTCAACAGGATGTTATATTTTATGTGCTAAAGTAAATTGTAAGCTACGATATATATACTAAAAGTACTAAATAGCAACATTTCATTTAACGCATATACTATTTGAACCACTAAACATTCAAGCATTAATTATTAGATAAATTCTATAAATAATATTTTTCTTTCATTTTCATGTTGTGAAATTGTATATTAAAATTGTTAATAATAAAATTTTCATTAACCCATATCACAAGCTTTAGAGACATTCATAGCATAATAACATTTGATTATTGCATAGGTTCTCTGCATACATTGCTTATACCAACAACAATTTGCAAAGCTTGGTGCAGAGATTGTCCTTTCATCGGAGGTTAGGGGAGAAATTAACTTTCTTCTTTGCTGTCCAAATTTTGTGTACAACATCCAAACAATGGACAGGTGAAAATAATTGAAGTTCATAACTCCTCAGCCTGGTTCTTGTAGAGCGGTGTAAACTCGCTGTGTTGGTAGCAAAAGTAAGCACTATGTACAGCTCAAATCATGAACAGGACTTGACTATTGTGATGGTTTGGACCAAGGGTAAGCAAGTTTCAGCACTCTCGATGTTGTGAACTACATCTCCCATAATGCTCTTACAGCCATTAAGCTAGTAAAGCAAGAGGTGATATATAGTCCAAAACATCTGGTGTGCCATAGGTTGCCTACTCCTGGCTTAGATGGTCATTTAACAGGTCAATGAGGAAATTGTTTAGCATTAGCAAATTGGGTTAGGTATGAGAAGAAACAGCATGAAAACCGAATTCTGTATACTTATGTCAAGTGTAGGTTTTGAGAGCTTAATAGGATTCTGTACAACTTCACAAATATATGTAAATGGTTATGGGACACTCTGGTCTCTAGAACTCAAAGAATTTTATACATTCTGTAAAGCATTCATTATCAGTTAAACAAGAAAGAGGATAAGTTATGTGCTGTCTAAAAAACTTTAAACAATGAATATATTTAGTCAATATAAACATGATCTCAAAATGATGAGACTAACGCAAATTGACTGTATGAGTACTGCAATTTCCCCCAGACAAAAATAATATCTTGGTATCCATGAAAATACCATATATTTTGGGTCTGTGTTATTTTATAGAGTATAACTCATTTGAGTTTTCACAGAATGTATTTTGCTGAATATTTGTCCTGAAGGCATCACGGTGTTTGAGCCTAGAAATCTGTTAAATATTTGCATTGACATTGTTTTTACAGTCTCACTTTCCTATCCATCTCTATAGCATTGTAAACCTGCTTTATATTTGTATTTCTAAACAAACTGTCATCTTTTCTTATACTAGCATTTTTGGTTTAAGAAAGAATGTGATCTGTTAATTTGCATGTAAGATGAGAGCCATGTTCCCACGATGAATAATACATCACCCAATGCAAGCAATTGAGAAGGTCAGCAGAGGACAAATGAAACATAGTGAATGTATAGGAACAGTTTGGTTATGTACTTGATTGGAGTATTTTTGGACAGTTAGGTTTCTAAAGTTAATGGACCAAATGAGCTGGGTAGGTGAATTAGAATAAGCAATTCTGATGTGAGTTGCACACAATTCATGGATTTAAAAATAACCCCATAGTATCTGTAATACAAATAATGTAGCCTTGTCATTGAAAGTACAACGCAGTTTAGTGAATGCAGTAGGAGCTAATGCATGAAGAAAGAGACAAATAGTACCGTTTTAGTATGAGAAAACTAGAACAACATGCAGGTTCTTATCAACGTGCAGACTGGTTCACACAGTAAGGAAACGGTAAAGTAATAAAACTGTGAAAAACATATCTTGTAGATATATGGCTCACTCAAAGAAAGTTGCAGACACAGACACACACAGACATGCGTAAGTACACACAGGCACAGACACAAGCACAGACAAGCATACACAGGCACAGATTGGCACAAAGGCACAGACTGGCAAATGCAGGCAGCGACAGATTCAGACAGGTAAAAACAGGCACAGATAGGTTCACACAGGCATAGACTGGCGCACACAGACAGGTACAAACAGGCCTACACAGACAGAAAAGTATGGAGGGTATGTCCTCTCAACTCAGTGGCATAAATATAACATTCTCTAGGTTCAGAAGTACAGAGGATGTGTCATTTTGGCTAACCATTTAGTCTCCTCCTATAAAACTTTGGTCTCATGACCTTCATCCAGATAAAGGTCATGAAACTAAAAAGCTCAGTTCGTTTCATTCTAGTGCAGGGCTGTCCAGCCTGCGGCCCTGCCACAGGCTGGACAGCCCTGCACTAGAATGAAACGAACTGAGGGCCCCCAGATGTTGCTGAACTGCAACTCCCATGTTTCCCTGGCTATCTGTTTCATTGAAAGAATCATGGGAGTTGTAGTCCAGAAACATCTGGGGGCCCGCAGGTTGGACAGCCCTGTTCTAGTGCAATATCGCCATAAATAAAACTGCACCTACACGGGAATCTGCATGTTACATAGATGTTTTGGAACACTTTACAGACTGAAGCTAGATCAGGAAGACGTATGTGATGTTTGAGTCTCATTTCACTTATTACCAATAAACAACCATCACACAGCTAGACTTGGAGATTGGTTTCATTAAGAACTGCAATTCATCCGCATCTGGGCCGACTGGGTGATTGTACCAATTCTCTAATTCTGATCTCAAATGTAGCTGAATCATGAACATAATGAATCACGTAGTGGACTTCAATGTTCATTTTGATTTGTGATTCCAAATTTTGCCTGTTGGTGCCAAAAAAAGGGCTGATTAATGGGTGAAAAAGATGACTGATGACTAGGTTTCAGCGACTAAATGTTTTTTCCCCCCACAGATTAAGTGGGAAGTGGGTAATAGAGGTAAAGGAGAATCAGTAAAAATCTATCATATACATATTTCTATATTATATATTTAATTACATAGTTACATAGTTACATAGGCAGAAAAGACACATGCGGCCATCAAGTTCAGCCTTTCTCACATTTGTTGATAAAAATTATAGAAAAGTAGATTTTATTTTTACTGCTATAACTCTTTTCCCCTCAATTGGTTACTCTTTATCATTTAATCTGTGAAATAAATAGCAGGAAAATATGTCTATCAATGTACTGCAATATATATACATAATATTCAAATAATATATATTGAGCATTACATCAATTGGCCAGTTTTTGCTCGCTTTTGGTTCTTCTGATTCATCTTCCTGAATCTTAACTTTTAACTAAATTCGAACAAGCTGAACTGGCCACATAGCCACATTTTGGCTAACTCATTTAACCCCTTAATGACCAAACTTCTGGAATAAAAGTCATGTCATGTGTCCTTAAGGGGTTAAAAAAAAATTGTGGTTTGGCTGTGAGAATTTTTTTCACCATGCACAAATCGAGAGAAAAATTAAGGGCAAAGGTAAAACATACAAACAAACAAACAAATATAATTTAGGTTTTTAAGTAGCTATAAATGGAATTAATACATGATCCCAAAACATGAAAAAATTTACTCATGTACAAAAAAAGTAAACATTAAAATAATAAATAATAATAAAAACATTATATTTTCTACTGAATACATAGGATTCGTATTAAAAAGTTTACAGCATGGGTGAGATTATCTCAATATTTCAGTTCACAAGTGAAACTTGTACATGCTGTGTTCCACTGCACTCCAAAAGCCCAAAGGACTTTGTGAGAAAGATTTTAAAAAGTAAAGGTCACTACCTCATGAGCAGATTACACTGTCTATGTTTAGAATCATTTGAGCTGGTGCAATCTGCACAGTGGGGAGATAACAAAAAATGGCAAAAAGGTCTGAAAAAACCTACAATCAGAATTGTCCTCTGTGAGGACAATCATGGGCACAGTGCTACAATTTGACATATTTCCCTTGATCTCATAGATACTGCTGTAATAAAACCATTACAATTATGCATGCCAGGCATCAAACCTATGGGATTTCAGATTGTCAGGTTTTCTACATTCAAAGTTTATCTACTTATTCATATTACTCAATTTACCACTGCACCCAGAGAAAGCTCGGGATTTTCAAACTTATTCTAAGTTGCCTAAACTCCAAATCCTCAACATCACAAAATACACCTGTTAGTTTACAAGTTATAATAAAAGTTAAATGTCATCACACATTCTTCGTTATTGTCTTTCTACCGTTTCTTTGGTTCAAATATACTATTCTGTGTCAACTGCTCATACAGAGAACGTTTATTAAGCTAATAATCATGTGAAGCTAAAATTATTAATCAAATACCATCTGTCTGTCTGTCTATCTATCCGCGCTATTACGGCAGCCAGTAATTCAGTACTAGACAAGCTGAGAGTCTGAAATCAGAAATCAGCTTCACTTCACAAATCATTTTAAATCTTTCTCAAGTCAAGAAAGGCTCTGATCGGTGTCAAAACATTGCCACCTGTGGCTTTGATGGTTAAAAATCTAATTTCTAAACATTTGCCTGAGTGCTGAAGATTTCATGACTGTCAAGTCAGAACATTCAGAATTATTTTTAACCAATTGAGATTTCCACAACCCTTTGAGATATTCACAGGACTGGATCAATACCTTCAATGGTAACGTTGGAATTCCTGTCCAAGGTTGCCTGGTCCTGATTTATAACTGACATCAGTCTCAGCAAGCTGCTAGTCTCTTTAGCTCGCTTAAATTGCATGAAATTATTTAGCAGTGTCCCAGCTGAAATCTGAATGTTTTGTTCTTGTCACATAAAAATGTAGAAGCATTTATAATTCAAAATTATTGTAATATCTGAAATTGCACAACATTTAATTAGTTTATTCTTTTGGGTATCACATACAAAACAACATCTGAGAAATGGTGAATGCAAAGTTAGAATGGCTGATTCAATTCTAAAGTATTTAGTTTTAAATGCACAGTTTGGTGAATGCATTAGTACATAATATAAAAGAAAACTGTAATAGTATTTACAAATCACCTACGTCAATCTGTGATCTAAACATATCAAAATAATTTCTAATGGAGATATATTGTTTGCTGTTTCCTATTTTTACATTTCTTCTTGATAAAGCTTAATTATAAACAGCACCCCTTAGAGTAACCTTTATTTTGGATAACATCAATAGCCTAGACAGCAAAAAGGTGAAATGTTAAGTTTCTGTATTATTATTATTATTATTATTATTATTATTATTATTATTATTTTATTATGTATATAGCACCATCAGATTCCATAGCGCTGTACAATGGGTGGAATAACAGACATATAATTGTAACCAGACAAGTTGGACACACAGGAACAGAGAGGTGGAGGGCCCTGCTCAATGAGCTTACATTCTAGAGCATGCATAGGCAACCTTCGGCACTCCAGATGTTTTGGACTACACCTCCCATGATGCTTTGGTAGCATCATGGGTGTAAGAGGGGGATGTAGTCAACAACATCTGCAGTGCAGAAGGTTGCCTACCCCTGTTCTAGAGGGAGTGGGGTATAGTGACGCAAACGGTAAAAGTAGGGGTACGAAGGAGGTTGTTAGAAAAGTATTCACTGAGGGCTTAGTAAGTACACATATACACATATCCGAAATACACATTTTATCCTCAAGACAAGCATACACTCTAGAATTACTTAAGGAGCATGCAAAGTGCATTATCTCTGGCCCACTCTTTGCAATGACACTGCCAGTAAAAAACAATCAAAAAAATTATTCTAAGAATAGTAAATCTGTTTAGTTTAGAGAAAAAGCTCCTCAGAGGGGATATGATAGCATTAAACAAATATATTTGTGGCCAATACAAATAATTGACTGGAAATCTATTCATAAACAGGACTGTACATAAATGCATTTATTACTGGTATTTATAAAGTGCCAACAGACTCCACAGCGCTGTACAATTCGTGGAGAACAAACAATATACACAGACAAATACAAGACGTAAAGAGAGCCCTGCCCGTAAGCTGATATCTAGCATTTGAAGCTCTTTTATACAAAGTGCTTAGCTAGATAGCTTGTGAGCTTACAATCTAAAGCAAATGTAAAACTCGCGAGTACATGCTTAGTGTTCCAAGCAGAGTAGGCACCTGTTTTCCCCACATTACAGGTGCCTACTCTGCTAACATTTACTCGGCCAAGGAGGAGAGGAAGGTGGAGGCAGCGAAGGAGCTCAGCCTTCCTGCTCCTCACTGCTCCCTCGCGCTTGCCATCTGTAGTGATGCTGGGCGCAGGAATATGATGCTATATTCTGGCACCCGGCATCACTAAACTGCGTGCGAGGGAGCAAGTGAGGAGCAGGAAGGCTGAGCTTCAGATAGAAGATCCCCACTGGACCCCAGGAATAAATGCAATGATGTGAGTGTGTGCAAGAATGTGTAAATGTGTAAATGTGTGTCTGTCAGAGTGTGTGTGTCTGTCTGTGTGTGTCAGTGAGTGTCTGTGTGTCTGTCAGTGTGTGTCTGTCAGTGAGTGTGTGTGTGTGTGTGTGTGTCTATCTGTGTGTCAGGGAGTGTGTGTCTGTCTGTGTGTGTCAGTGAGTGTCTGTGTGTCTGTCAGTGTGTGCGTGTCTGTGTGTCTGTCAATGAGTGTGCGTCTGTGTGTGTGTGTCAGTGAGTGTCTGTGTGTCTGTCAGTGTGTGTCTGTCAGTGAGTGTGTGTGTGTGTGTGTGTCTATCTGTGTGTCAGGGAGTGTGTGTCTGTCTGTGTGTGTCAGTGAGTGTCTGTGTGTCTGTCAGTGTGTGTGTGTCTGTGTGTCTGTCAGTGAGTGTGTGTCTGTGTGTCTGTCAGTGAGTGTGTGTGTGTCAGTGAGTGTGTGTGTGTCTGTCGTTGATAGTGTGTTGGTCAGTGTTACGATGGCTGCGGCTGGACTGTGGAGGGCCTGGAGGTGCACGGAGGCACGCAACGCCTTATCACATTCCAATGTGACGTTGACATGCTCCACCTTCACAGGGTTTCAAGAAGTAGCGGGAGGATCAGCTTTGGCACAGAGTGTGGTATATCTGGGGTCGGACTCCGGCAGCGGAAATGTGAGTAGAGTCTGCTTGCTGGCTAGAGAGGGGTGCTGGGATTTAGTATATGGGGGGGACGGGACTGGGATTTAGTAAAGTAGAAGGGGATGCTGTTTTTTTTTATACTGTACTTTTCAAAATAAACCTGCGTTTCTATGAAAATGTAAGTATTTATTTATTTTTTGTGGCCTACATAAACTTAAACCTTGTTTATTTGGCCCTTGCGAGACTTTGAGTTTGACATGCTTGATCTAACGGATGAAGACATGAGGACACATATTTAGAATAGAAGAAAGGAGATTTATTCTAAGGTAAAGGAAAGGATTTTTTTATTGTAAAAACAAGGATGTGCAATTCTATTTTTAAACAACAACTGGACAGCTTTGTAATCAGCTTTGCAATTGCCCACCACCCCCTGAGAAAATAGTGTTAGCCGAGGGTCTCCCTTGCCAGTCCATGCAAGGCTGGAGCTATCCAAGCACCAGCCCTGCTGCTTGCCTTCATGGACAGGTGGGGAGATGATTGATCTCCCATATAAGCCCACAGGCACCTTGCTGGGCAGCCTGCAGGGAACGGGAGAGATGACCTTGGGGAGCTCTAACCTGCAGCTCCGCCGGGTTCGCCTCTCCCAAGTTTGGAGCGTTGGGGTGGTTACCGTGGCAATGCAAAGCTACCACAACAAGAGGACATAGTCTTAAATTAGAGGGGCAAATGTTTAAAAATAATTTCAGGAAGTTTTACTTTACAGAGAGTGTAGTGGTTGCATGGAATAGCCTTCCAGCTGAAGTGGTAGAGGTTAACACAGTAAAGGAGTTTAAGCATGCATAAGGCTATCCTTGACTTAAGATAAGGCTAGGGGCTAATTAAACGTATTTTGAAAATTGGGCAGACTAGATGGGCCGAATGGTTCTTAACTGCCATCACATTCTATGTTTCTATAATGCTCAGTTCTCGTGATAGTAAACTCTAGCTGAGCTGCAGGCTAGTGTTCACACTTACCACTAGGTCCTAGGGATTGGAAGCACTGTCTTCCCTCCCATGCCTCATGTAAGAAGGGAGGGGGATATAAACTATATTTATTTCATCATTATTTAATAATACAAAATGTATAAAACATATTTTATCTTTAATCTTCCCCACCCCCTACCCTCTCTCACTGCACCACACACAAACACACAGCCCCCAAAACACACACTGTCCCCCATGCACACACACTGCACCCCTCACACACAAACACACTTCCCCACTTATACACACACTGCACCCCTCACACAGAAAAACACTGCTCCCAATACACACACTGCCATTCCATACACACACTGCCCTCCATACACACACTGCCCCCCATGCACACACACTGCACTCCCACACACAAACACACTGCCCCCATGCACACACTGCACTCCCCACACAAAAAAACACTGCTCCCTATACACACACTGCTCCCTTCACACACACACACTGCACCCCTCACACACAAACACACTACCCCCTTATACACACACTGCACCCCTCACACACAAACACACTGCTCCCAATACACACAGTGCCCTCCATACACACACTGCTCCATACACAAATCCTGCACTCCCACACAAACACACTGCCCCCATACACACGCTGCACTCCTCACACACAAAACACTGCTCCCAATACACACATTGCCCTCCATACACACACTGCTCCCCATGCACACACACTGCACCCCTCACACACACACACACTGCACCCCTCACACACAAACACACTGCTCCCAATACACACACTGCCCCTCCATACACACACTGCCCTCCATACACACACTGCCCCCATACACACACACTGCACTCCCACACACAAACACACTGCCCCATACACAAACTGCACCCCTCACACACAAAACACTGCTCCCCATACACACACTGCGCCCCCCATACACACACTGTTCCCCATACACACACTGCGCCCCCATACACACTGCTCCCTTCACACACACACACACTGCCCCCCCGTACACACACTGCACCCCTCACACACACTGCATCCCTCACATACATACTCACACTGCTGCCCCTATTCCGGCAGATCCCAGGTAAGTTATCAAACAGTTTTTTTAAACACGGCCCTCCTGGCACCATAACAACTACAAAGAGCTGTAGTGGATATTGTGCCTGGATTGTTACTTTAAATAACCTGCCAGTCCCCCTACCAAAATTAGTTCTGTATCCACCCCTGGTCATTCTGGGATCAAGAAGGTTTTTTTTTCCTAGTTTGTTGAAAACTGTTTTTTTTGCCTTGTTTTGGATCAGCAACAACAGCAGATGTGAGGAAGGCTAAACTTGATAGACACATGTCTCTTTACAGCCTATGTAACTATCTAACTATCTAACTAGTTCTGCTCAAACAAATCTTAAAGGGACACTATAGTAACCAGAACAACTACAGCTTATTGTATTTGTTCTGGTGAGTATAATTATTCCTTTCAGACTTTTTGCTGTCAACAATGCATTTTCAGAGAAAATGCAGTGCTTACATTATGGCCTAGTAATAACTCCAATGGCCACTCCTCAGATGGCTACTAGAGTTGCTTCTTTGGGCAGTGCGGCAGAGTGTGCAGCACTGCCATTCAGTGTCTCCACCCTCTGCATGCAGATAATGAACTTTCCTCATGGATATGCATTGATTCTATTCAACTCTATGAGGAGATGCTGATTGGCCAGGGCTGTGTTTGAATCATGCTGTCTCTGCCCCTGATCTGCCTCCTTGACAGTCTCAGCCAATCCTATGGGGAAGCATTGTGATTGGCTCAGACCACCACTTCTGATGATGTCAGCAGACAGGGGCAGAGCCAGCAGCTGAAGCCTTGAGTACAAGTAAGTTTTATCTATATTTATGGAGGCAAGAAGGGGCCACGGGGGCTAGATGGTGTTTTTCACACTATAGGGTCAGAAATACATGTTTGTGTTCCTGACCCTATAGTGCTCCTTTAACCCCTTAAGGACCAAGCTTCTGGAATAAAAGGGAATCATGACATGTCACACACGTCATGTGTCCTTAAGGGGTTAAGGTTCACATAGCAGTTTATATGAAAAGACTAAATGTGGAATACAGATGATCCTGCCAGGACAACGTTGAAGTATTTTCCTAGACCTTTTTTTTTTTTTGCAATTGCTGGAAGATATTTATAACACTCTTGTATACATTTTTGCTTCCTTTAACCATTACTTCTTTCTTGTTTTAAAAATACTTTGAAATGTAGCTTAGCAATTGTTATAACATTTTATTCTGTTTTAATACATTTTAATCTTGCAAAAAGAAGTGCAAATTTAATATTATGTAGAGCAAAGGGTGACCAGCAGGGTGATATTAAGTCCATACAAGCTGAATTGCAAATTAGACCTGACACGTTTCATTTCTTACACTTACTAATAATTTACTGCTGGCACAAATACTGTGAACACTAAAGTAATATCCAGTTATTAACAGAATTTATTACATGCCAAATCAGCTGCAAATAAAATGTCTGTCCAAAAATGCAGGGTTGCTTTTTTAAAGTTAATGTTTGCAATAAAAGTTGCAATGAAAGATCAATTAAGTTTGCTTTTTCAAGTATTCAAATGAGGAGGTAATTTGCTAAGCTCTGATATTGCACCCCGACTGCAAAATAAATGTGGGAGTCAAATCAGATCAAAAGATCTAATTAGAGTAAAATCTATTCATACTCAAATGTGGGTTTATCTACAAATACACTGTGATGGCCACCCCGAATGAGGAGAGATGTCCTTTTCCCCTAGTCTGAGTAGCGCTGTAGTATTCTCCAGTCAATATCCAAGCAGACCATGAATCCAATATAGCTGTAGAGCCCTAAGAGCTAGTGGTTATTGCAGTATAGCAGTTCCCTACAATCACGAGACGAGGCTGCGTGTTGAGGGTGAAGTGAACTCATTTTAATGGGACCACACTTGGCCTTTTATGACAATTCCCATGCGAGGGGCACTCCCAAATGGACCTTATTGGAGACTGATTTACAAAGTCATAGACCAATAACAATCATGTTACAAGGCAACATATCATACAATGCCTCCTCTCTGCCTGGGAGATAATTGAGTCAGATACTGAATTAACTCTATTATCTCCAGGCAGAAAAAACACATATTTTTACAAAACCCCAAAAGTACCCCAAAAACACATCAAATCCCCAAAATTGTTATATCCCCTTAGAGCCCTGATCTGGGTGACCAAGATATCCAAAAATCACCCAGATCAGTTCAAGGGTTCAGGAATTTTATGGAAGTCACATTTTGACCGACCGCACGCGTGGTCCCATGCCCAAAACAGTTTCAGAGAATCAGTCTGTGCGGTCGGTCTATTTTGGGAATTCGAAGTAAAGTCCAAAATACCGAATGTAGCCATTCGTGGGTAAAGTCAGTTTATGTCTCTCGTTCGGGAGTTTATCCCCACCGAACGCCTTTTGATTCCCATTCGAATAGACGAACATCAGTGGAAGGTATGTTTTTAGCGGTGTTTGTGTTGTCGAGTTCCATACACTCGACGACCAAACACTGCTCATTGTGCGTGCGGCTTAAGATGGCCGCCGCCATGTATTCAAATGCCGCTTCAAACCGCTTTGAGAGTTCGGGAGTTTATAGTGCCGCTGCAAACCGCTTCGAAGTGTTACCATACAAGTCCAAGTGTTTGGTACATTATTCGGTTTGCCAACCAGCTGGGGCTATTCTGTTCGCTTAGATTCGTATACAAATCCAGGCAAAGCAAAATTAAACTCCAGGAACAGGACATCTGTTACATACACGTATTTAAAATTGAGCAATTAGGACAGAAAATTAAGAAGAGATGTAATGAAAAGGGTATTTATGAATAGATGATAACAAGTACATCCCCTTCAGTATTTGTCAATTCAGGAGGAAATTTGGAGATGTCAGTTTGACACCTATTGATATTTCCTAAATTAATAAAATTGTCTGCCTATCTTCATGTGCATGTGTGTATGCTTTGTATTGCTCTAACAGGTATAGGTAACACATAACAAGTTTAGACTCAATTTAATTCAGATTATCCTCAATTGAATGCCATAAATTTATCCATGGTGCCAGTCAACACAGATAGTAACATTATAATCTAGACTGAAGAAAGAGTCAGCCTCATCAAGGTCAACTTCCACAAAATTAGGTCAATACTATACATCTGTTTATACATGTTGGTTGGTTTACATGCCACTCATTAATAAAAATAATTCTGCCTTATTAATTATCCTTGGCCTTATCTGGTTTGCAGTAGTTTTAACAAAAGTAACTGGTGTAGGGTAATTTGATAATATTAACTTTCTATAAGTCTCTTTGTGTATCAGGTAAGTCTTTAATGTTAGTTTTTATGCCTTCTTTCAGGTACGCATACCACGTCAGTTACTGACATAACACAATCAATTTTTACCTGTTGGAAGGTGAACCTTCAGCCCAGTCTAAAGTTCTGAGAAGTCTGGAACAGGTGTCCAGTAGGGATAGCTCTATATTTTGCTGTGTTTAGATTTCGTTTAACCCAGACTATCACCTATTTCCTAATACTGAAAATTACTACACCATGCTTCACTGATAGTGTTGCACAATGCTTTGAATTGAGGCCATAGAGTTCAATATCGGTTTCATCAGTCCACATAATCTAGTTTCTCACAGTCTGAGGGTCCTTCAGGTGCTTTTTTTTGCAATTTGCAAATGGGATTAAATCATGTGTTTTGCAGTGAGCTGAGGCTTCCACCTGGCCAGCCTGCCATAAAGGCCAAATTGTTGGAGTATTGTAGTGAGTGTTGTTATTCTGCAAGTTTTTCCCATGTCTACACATGATCTCTGGAATGCATCCATTGGGTTCTGTGTCACCTCTTTTACCAATCATCCCCCTTCACCAAAAAGGCAGACATTGATGCAATTTCATTTTACCAGAAAGTAAAGAAAAATTGTCTTAAATTGCATAAACCTAATGCTTCTGCCTTTTCAGAAGATAGATACGATGTCAAATGATGTTTTTGTTAACAAGAATATATAAAATATACTATACATCATAACATTAATGGTCTACATATAATACAATTAAGTGTTGGCTTAATATCCCTATAGGTAAATAAATAATAATGTGAGATGTTGTGTAATTGCTTCAATCAAAAATATTACATGTGAACCCAGAAATATAACTAAAACTGAAACAATTATTACATTTTTTTATTGATAGTCATCGACACAAAAAGTTATAATTTGACTATTATACTTCCTTTTCTTCTTACTTATCTAAATACCATTCGATAGGGATAATATTCAGGAAATACAGGCCAATATTCTGATCTCCAACTTGGACTAATAAGTAGTAGATTGAGTCTTTTTTATGCACTTCTATAGCAGAAACAATTGACTTTCTTTAGTCTTTTCATAGTTTTATCATTTTAATATTTCAATTTGATTCTTTTATTACTACCTTTTCCTGAGGCTCTCGCAGATGAAACTTTATAATAAAGAAAAAAGGTGTACAATTATCCAGGAGATCTGTAATAATACATTAAACCCCTTAAGAAAGCAATAAGATTATATTAAAAGTCCAATAATTATTTTAGAATGCCTAGGAACTTTATTAAAAGTGCACTAGTGGTTAAATGTTGTTTTCCAAGATTTCATGGTCATTTGAGACAAATAAAACAAATATTAAATATAAATATCTTTCTTATGTATGTATGTTTTTTCATCTATTCATCAAAAATTTTTTATCTTTGGTTGTTTACATGTTGAGGTGAGTACACTTTTTCTCTTTTATGTATTTTATATTTACATATTGATTCACAGGGAGTCACAGACAATGAGTGTCCAGTGAGGAGATTTGCTCTCATAGCTGCAATTATTATTTTAGAGCAGTGGTCATGCATGTATAACATTTTGTAACTTAATTTCCAGTATTTAAAGGTAGATTTTATAAACTTTACAAAGTTTAACCCCTTAAGGACACATGACATGTGTGACATGTCATGATTCCCTTTTATTCCAGAAGCTTGGTCCTTAAGGGGTTAAAGAAACAGTATAGTGTCAGGAATACAAACATGTATTTTTGACACCATAGTCATGAAGTGGCATTTTAGGTCACTGGCCCCACCCCAATCACATTGAAAAGGTGACTTTTTCTCACATGCCCTTCCGGTGTTGCCGTGGCTGGCCCTGCCTGTCTCCACCTCCATGGCTGAGATACTTAGTCTTGATGATCTCAGCCAATCCAATGCTTTTCCACAGGAAAAAAAAAATTGGGAGGCTATTATGTATGCGTGGCAATATGCTGAACTGCACCAATGAGCATATCCTCACAGACATACATTGAATCAATGCATCTCTATGGGGAGCGTTACGCATCTCCATGCAAAGGAAGCACCTAGTGGCCGATTGAGTGAGTGCTCCTAGAGGTGTTACTAGGCACCAATGTAAACACTGCCATTTCTCTGAAAAGGAAGTGTTTACATTGAAAAGCCTGAAGGGACAGGGTGTAGACACCAGAAGCGCTACATTAAGCTGTAGTTGTTCTGGTGATTATAGTGTCCATTTACAGTTACTTTATAATAAAGTGCACTATATTTTGAATAAATATCTATCTGTCTGTCTGCCTGATTCTACACAAATGTATGTAGGTACACACACAAACCTGTATAATTACCAAACTCACACATTATGTATTGCAATCTTGAGGTTTGAATAGATATCCTGGATGATCAGTGTATTCAGCCAGCCATGTTTCTGTCTAGTAATAGAGAGTAGTATATCTCTAGCTAAATTTCTGTTCTTTTGAAAGTGTACAGAAAGATATCTGACAATTGTATTGTTTTTTTTTTTTTTTAAATATCTCAATTCATCTCCAGTCAAACCTTATGTTTATGAAAGCATTATCTCACATATATCTAGGAAATTCCATCCTTTGACACAACTACTTCAGTCAACATCTGTTTGCTAAAGTGGATATATGCAGTCTGCATGTAATTTACTTCTCAAATCAAAGATTGGACAAGAAAT
The DNA here is from genome assembly GCF_036172605.1 of Pelobates fuscus. Classification (NCBI taxonomy): domain Eukaryota; kingdom Metazoa; phylum Chordata; class Amphibia; order Anura; family Pelobatidae; genus Pelobates; species Pelobates fuscus. The sequence continues at coordinate 47,810,732 of NC_086325.1, read as the reverse complement.
GATTTTGTACAATGTAAAAATGAGATTGTAAGCTTTCAGCTAAGCTTTGAGTTGAACAGCATCGTCATCGTCTTCAGATGACAATTCAACTGCATTTTAAAATAACCTGTCAGCCATGTGAAAGGTTTTCCTATATTTGCTTGCAGCTACTGGTATTGTTAAAAGGTATAAAGCTTCAATATCAGTGAGTTCTAGAGCAGAGGTCCAAGGTGGAATGTCTAGAAAAGGTTAGGTTCATGAGACATTTAGATAGTGTGTTAGGATGGGATAAACAGTATTAATACGACTATCCTGTTAGCCTTCAACAGGTCAACCACAAGAAGAAGTAATTAGGCACCCTCTTTTTTATATAGGTGTTAGAATGAGGGTACTAGAATCAACCGGTCCATTTAGTACTGCGCTGGAGGTGGGGGCACTCCTTATCCTGTGTATTAATTAAACTTCACTCCAAGAAATATAGGGGACAGATTAGGGCTGTTTTTCAGCCTCTACCCAGTATTTTTCTTTTCAACTCATTCCATTTGGGGTGAACGAAGTGAAGAGCGTTCACTGGGCCACCCCTGGCTAATTAAATGGTCCAACTTTTTTTTTTTCTGAATCCCTTGTAGCAGGTATATCTACTTGAACCCATTCTCTTTAATATTTTTATTAGTGATATTGCAGATGTTTTTGCAAGGTATGTAAGTAAGGTATGTCTTTTTGCTGATAATACAAAGATTTACAACAGGGTTGATGTTCCAGGACGAATAAGCCAAATGTCAAATGATTTAGGTAAACTAGAAAAATGAAAAATTGAATGTTGATAAGTGCAAGATAATACACCTTGGGCATAAAAACCCAAGGGCAGAGTACAGAATATTTGATACAGTACTAACGCCAACATCTGAGGAAAGGGATTAAGGGATGATTATTTCTGATGACTTAAAGGTAGGCAGACAATGTAATAGAGCAGCAGGAAATACTAGCAGAATGCTTGGTTGTATAGGGAAAGGCATTAGCAGCAGAAAGAGGGAAGTGCTCATGCCATTGTACAGAACACTGGTGAGACCTCACTTGGAGTATTGTACGCATAACTTACTAGGAAAGGTTAAAGGATCTTAACATGTATAGCTTGGAGGAAAGACGAGACAGGGGGGATATGATAGAAATATTTAAATACATAAAGGGAATGAACACAGTAAAGGAGGAGACTATATTTAAAAGAAGAAAAGCTACCACAACAAGAGGACATAGTCTTAAAGTAGAGGGGTAAATGTTTAAAAATAATATCTGGAAGTATTACTTTACTAAGAAGGTAGTGGATGCATGGAATAGCCTTCCAGCCGAAGTGTGGGATAGGCATAGGCTATCCTAGATATAAGAGACTAATGAAACTACTTAGAAAATTGTGCAGATTAGATGGGCCGAATGGCTCTTATCTGCCTTCACATTCTATGTTTCCAAATAATCTAGTCATTGCAGGCCAGTGAACAGCTAATGACATTAAAGTTTGTATGTCCTCTTATCAAACAGTTTTATTCTAACTGGAAGATTTTATTTCCCGTGTTAAGGTTAGTATACAACTCAAATATGAAAAAAAAAAATTGCCACAATTACCAATTGTCAAAATATCAGCATACTATACTCTGATTATTTGGGATGCATGACATTTCATATGGAAAGGGGAAACATGCAAAAAAAATCTAATCTATTTTCTTTATTTCTTTATTACAGTCAAAAATTCTACAAGCAGAAACTTAGAGCTTCTGCCTATCCTTGTTGATCAATATTGATGAATTAACACCTCCCTCAGGTCATATATTTATGTCTTCTTCATGGGCTATATTAAACTCCTGTTATTATTATTATTATTATTATTTTTAATAATCAGGTTTTACTTCCTCTCAAACCAGTTTCAAATGAGCAATTATAATTAAAGGATTTTTTTGTTAACAATAATAATCACCATCCCGCAGTTTATCTAATTGGTCAGTTGCACTTCTAATGTATATTCAATTTTCTACAGATTTCTCGCCAGCGCATTATTCAGCTGAGACTTTGATAACCAGCTAATTAGTGTGCATGTATATGGTGATATAAGAGATATAATTACATAGGGAAATGCAAGATGTGGGGAGCTATGCTATATCCTTGGAGCTGCATGGAAAGATAAGTCAGGCTTAATATATTTTTCCATCTTTAAAGATTTGTAATTATTTTTACTTGGTAGAAATAAAGATTTTGCATTTTTGAACTGATATTCAGCAACTATAGGGCTGAAGCACAGTCGCATATCTCTCAAATATCCTTACTTAGCAGGGACAATTATGGGCCAATATCCCTCTGTCCCTCTAATGTCTCTCTTTTCTAGGAGTGAGTGTACAGCAGAGCTCAACAGCAGTGATACTCCCAATAATGTGTATTTAAACTGCAGTACAAAGGTGTAGAAATCAGTTTGTGCAAATAAAATGTATTGCTTTTATTCTCAATTACATTTTAGCTGCATAAATTGTTATTATTAAGTCACCTCATAACAGCGCTTCCCCCGGCCACACCCTTACTCACACCCCTAAATTAAAGGGACATATAGTATTAGGAATATGAAGCTGTATTCTTAACGATATAGGAATTCTCTTCTCCCCTTTGCTCCCTTACCTGATTGCAGCATTGATGTTCCTTGGCACCTAGTCTGGCTACTGCTCCACCAACGTCAGCTGACTGGGGGAACTTAATGTACAGCATGTTGAAAAACCCATAGGAAAGCATTGACTTAGTGCTTTCCTAAGGGTTTTTCAATATGCTGGATGTCCTCAGGCAAAGTAAATGTAGGAAGCGCATTTAGTAGATGTGTGGTAGACAGCCACTAAAGGCAGTCTTAGTACTGCAATGTAAACATTGCAGTTTCTCTAAAACTGCAATGTTTTCCTTTGCAAGGTTAAAGGGACACTATAGTCACCCAGACCACTTCAGCTCAATGACGTGGTCTGGGTGCCAGGTCCCTCAGGTTTTAACCCTTCAGATGCAAACATAGCAGTTTCAGAGAAGCCGCTAGAGCCACTAGACAGCCACTAGAGGCCACTAGAGGCGCATCTGCAACGCTGGAGGCATATTATGCCTCCATCGCGCAGAGCGTCCATAGGAAAGCATTGAGAAATGGTCCTTTGTTGGTCTTTTTCCCAACATGTTGGCACTTTATACATGCCAGTAAGACATAAATAAAAAACCCATTCAGTCTTTCACATCTTAGTAAAGTAGTAATCCAGTTTAGCACTTTAAATTCAGTAGCATATTGAATGGCTGAATTAATAAATATACCACTTCATGAGCTATTGCCTTTTAAGCTCTCCACACTTGTAATAGAATTACAGTTTCACATGGGAAGAAAGCAATAATCAAACATTCTTCTTTTGAAATAATGACAGTCCTATTTTGAAATTATGAAAGTCATAAGAAAAAGATGTTGTATAATGCAAAACTTAAACACATTCACTAATATGTTTAACCCCTTAAGGACACATGACATGTGTGACATGTCATGATTCCATTTTATTCCAGAAGTTTGGTCCTTAAGGGGTTAATGCAATTTTTGTATCAATGTACATCTTTTTATAGCACATTCTTCTAAGAAAAAGAGAGAAAAATCCTGGTATCTTGTTCTTGGTAAAGAGTTTGTAAGTAAAATAAATCAAGAAACCTTGTGAATTGTATAGCGAAAGAATATGTGAGTAATTTATAAGAAGGGAACAAGAATATCAGTGAACATGGTATAAATGTGTCTACTTTGGCTGCACTTCTAACTTGATTTAAAATCTGAACACCAAATATAATGTCTAAGCTAATGGCGCTCTCAATACGATTAACATTGATTCCCATTATTCTATCTTCCAGTATGAGTACTAACACTATAGGATATTTTATATGTTATTCAATAAAATATTTGTGTTCTGCATTTCTTCAACATCTGAATTCAAGAATCCATCAAAATACATTTTGCTTATTGAGAACACATATAAAAACGTAACTAAAATGGTGGTAAATCATCAGATTTATCTGGTATAAACCAACAATTTCAGCTATTTTTCAACTGATAGGCATGTCACAAGTTTGTAATTACATTGAACACAATTATAATTGCAACACTTTGTGTCATATATTGTAGATTGGATTAGCTGTATTAGTTAGTAGTCCAGTAGACAAGATGCCAAAATACCGGAGTATTGCAGTATGCAATGATACCTTTTTTATTGGACTAACATAATACTTAAAAGACAAGCTTTCAAGAGTCTTCCTCTGTTTCTCAGGTCTGAAACAATACTGATCAATATGATAGACTTAAAGAAGAGAGAAAAACTCTCAGAAGCTTGTCTTTTAAGTATTATGTTAGTCCAATAAAAAGGTATCATTGCATGTTGCAATACTCCGGTATTTTGGCATCTTGTCTACTGGACTAATATGGCTAATCCAATCTACACTATATACATATCACAATATATACTGAACAAAATTATAAACGCAACACTTTTGTTTTTGCCCAATTCACGGTCAACAGCTCTGGTGGACATTCCTGCAGTCAGCATGCCAATTGCACGCTCCATCAAAACTTGCGACATCTGTGGCATTGTGCTGTGTGATAAAACTGCACACTTTAGAGTGGCCTTTTATTGTGGCCAACCTAAGGTACACCTGTGCAATAATCATGCTGTCTAATCAGCATCTTAATATGCCACACCTGTGAGGTGGATGGACTATCTCGGCAAAGGAGAAGTGTTCACTATTACAGATTTAGACAGATTTGTGAACAATATTTGACAGAAATAGGCCTTTTGTGTACATAGAAAAAGTCTTAGATCTTTGACTTCAGCTCATGAAAAATGGGGGCAAAAACAAAAGTGTTGCATTTATAATTTTGTTCAGTTTATATCATATATAGTCTGACTATCTTGGATACATAATTAACTGGACCTAAGGAAGTTGCCTTTAGTAGTGGTATATGATGCATTGTCATGCATTTACTTCTTGGGTCTTATTGTTAAACTGGAATAAACACGATATAATAAAATAATACACATAATACAGTAATGATAAAATAATAAAATCACAGAGGGATTAATTTAAGCTTTTTTTTAAATTTATAGTAAACATTTAGAAAATTACATCATTCTCCAGTTCAGACAAGGCAAAGCCAGGGCTTTGTCAATGAAGATAAGAAATAGAAACATTAGGAGTTTTTATATATATATATATATATATATATATATATAAAGTTTCTGTTCTGAAAAGTGGTGCAGACATGTAAAAAATGTGCAAACATGGAACATAGGGTCTCCACAGTAACTACCCTACTTTTAGTAATCTAGACAACTATTCATAGCACAGCACTTTTGATACATAACCCCCACCATTTAATTCCTTCTGTTCTCTGTTTGCTTTCTCTATGCGGACTGCCAGGTGCAAAGGATAGAGTTTTTACCAATGACTGGCACAGAGTTAAAATGGAGGCACACAGCTGCAGGATAAGAAGTGTGGATTTTACCATTTAATATTTTTTTCACACCTTACAAGTACATATTAGTTAATTATAGGGAAATCATACATTTTTCAATAAATATCATTCAAGCCTTTTCAAAATTAGCTTAGTTTGATCATTGCCTCTATAATAATGTATTTTTTTTCCGTGGAATAATCCTAAAAGCACTAACCTAGAGTGGCAAGAAATGTGTCTACTTTTACACATTACCACTTATTCACCAATAATGTATTTCCCTTGACTCTTAAAACCAGTAATTATTGCTTATTGTAATATAAGACAATCATTGTCTTCTCATGGTGAGATTCCCCTTTTAGATTTCCAGCTAATCAGAGCATTGTTTATGAAGCAGGCAATCAGCACAACTCTATAAAAGTCAGAATCATTTCAAGGACAAACATCAAATACATCTGACAATTATCCCTCAACAAAACAAAAGGCTTATGAAAATTATTATGGACAAATTCAAAAGTTTCCTCAAAATAAATGAATGAAAATAAAATAAATATTCTGTTCACTGTACAGTACTGCTTCCAAACAGAGATGAAGAAGTAATATATATGAACATATAAAAAAGCAAAGGTGAAATGTTTTTACATGTAGCAGAAAATTACCATATTATTTTGCTTTGTGGGACACGCACACAAACACACACACACACACACACACACACACTCTCTCTCTCTCTCTCTCTCTCTCTCTACCCCTCTCTCCTCTCTGTCTCTCTCTCCCTCCCTGCTATGTCCACTTTGCAAGGGTTGTGGAGTGACATTTAAGATCCAAACCTTTGGATATGAAAAGTTCCCAGGTAGTATGATGGCATTCCAAAAACTAAAAAAAATAGCCATTCACAGTTACTTTGGGCCAGTTCATTTACTAAAATGACAGAAAACAACCAAAACATATTGAGCTATTCTGAACTGACCTTGATAATGTTCTTGAGGCTGACTGCCTGTTAAGTAGGACTGATTAACCAATTAGCTAACATGGAACTTTCAGTTAGCATCAGGAACACTAAAAGAAAACACACTTGCTGTTTGTATTGAGTCACCAACTAGCAAAAAAAGGTAAATAGAAACACCATGCAAACAATGGGGCAGTTGAGGTGAAAGAATACATTTGTGGAAGAGTCATTACTCAACCGATATTATTTTAAGATGGTAAGTCATCGACTGTGCAGATCTTTTCATTTGCTGCTGTGTTACGTCATGCCATCCCAGTTTTGTAAAGCATGCCTCTTTGAAATGGAGAAATTGGATATTACTCTATTAGGACCATGGCTCTGTGATATGGAGTTGAGAATTGGAGGCCATAGGAACCATCTTCTTGACTATATTAATTCACACTTTGCCACGCATCGTATGAGTGAATAGGAACAACCATGGTGCCGATGTATTTATAAGGAGACTAGAGGATTTTTGCTTTCTTTTATGCTTCACCTGTGATGTCATGGAGTGGGAAGGGGCATGTAGCTCCAGTGATTTCATCAAATCCTCATAGAACTAAATAATACCTAAATAGTAACATAAAGTGGAAACAGGGAATGAGGGGATTTATGTAAGGACAGCCCTGTTGATATGGTTTCATCTGCACCCAGTAAAATATGGTGCAGCGTATGCATGCTGTGTAAAGACTAAGACAGGAATAGGCAACCTTCGGCACTCCATATGTTGTGGACGACATCCCCCATAATGCTCTTACACCCATAAGGCTGGAAAAGCATAATGGGAGGTGTAGTCCAAAACAACTGGAGTGCCGAAGGTTGCCTATGCCTGGACTAAGGGATAATTTCCGATGCTGTAACTACTTCTAATGGGTCAACAACTGCTTGGTAAAACAAATATTGCTACTGCTGGTGAGTAGCAGCTGCAAAATGTCAGTACCGGAATTACCGGGTGCCACTATATAAACTATATTACTAGTAGTGATTAACGGCTTGCATTATTCGCTATGGGCCTACTTAGCAAATGACTTCCAACCATGTTGTTACTGTTTAACAGCTACTGCTAGCTCTCTTAACAATAGACTTGTGCATGGAGGAACAATTTGTTTCGGCTTAATCACTATGTCCTGAATTTTTCGGCTCCCTTAATTTCATCATTGCAAAAAAAAAAAAGGCATGAAAATGGGTCAATCAGTGCACTGCAAAATATAAATGTTATGTATATATTTTCATGCCATTTGGTTCACAGATCAAATGAGAAAACGGTAACAGTAACAGAGGTAAAAATAGGTGGAGCAGTAAAAATCTATATTTATATATTAAATATTTATTAGACATATATATTTTTTACTGCTCCTCATTTCTTTCCATGTATTGGTGACTACTCACTTGATCTGTCAATTAAACCAAAATGTATTGGCTGTATCCAAGTAATCAATTACCGTTTGCCCATAAATGGCACCATGGACAGAAGTCAGAATTTACATGCTCGTCCATTGTCCAGTTTGTTTATGATACTTACCTATGGATCTTTGAAGTTATGGAATTCAGATGTTCGCTAAATCATTCAACAAATATAATTTTACCTCTTTATAAATCACTGGTAAGACCACATCTTGAATATGCTGTGCAATTTTTCAGCACCTGTTCTAAAGAAGGATATCATGACACTAGAAAAAGTGCAGAGACGAGCTACAAAATTGATGAAAGGAATGGAGCATTTTAGTTACGAAGAAAGGCTAAAAAAATTAAATCTCTTTAGTTTGGAAAAACGGCACCTCAGAGGGGATATGATAACATTTTACAAATATATTCAGGGCCAGTACAAATCATTTTCTGGAAATCTATTCATAAACAGGGTTATACATAGGACATAGGTCACACATTTAGGCTGGAATAAAGGCGATTTTATCTAAGGCAAAGAAAATATTTTTTTTACAGTAAGAGCAATAAGCATATGGAATTATTTGCCTGAAGAGATGGTTTTATCAGAGTCCATACAGATGTTTAAACTGCAATTGGATAAATACTTGGAAAAACATAACATATAGGGATATCATTTCTAATTAGTGGGGTAATAGCTGCTTGATCCAAGGAGACATCTAACTGCTATTTTGGGGTCAAGAATGAATTTTTTCCTAGTTTGTTGCAAAATTGGAAGCACTTTAGACTAGTTTTTTTGCCTTCTTTTGGATCAACAGCAAAAACATATGTGAGGAAGGCTGAACTTGATGGACGCAAGTCTCTTTTCAGCTATGTAATTATGTAACTATGTAACATTTACACTAATCCCAGTTTGTTTGAAACTGATTATATCAGTCTACAAGGAAGTTAACAACAGTTAAATCCTTATACATCCTATAGGAAAAATACATGTTAGCTATATGGAATTACCAATGAATGACATAACAATGAAACCCTTAAGCACATATCAAAGTATATTAAACCATATCAACCAGTGGTGTATCCTGGTTTTGTGCTGCCCTAGGCAGGACAAAACTCAGGCGCCCCCCTCCCGCCCGCGCCACCCCCACCCAACCCTCCCCCCCCGCCCGCGCCACCCCCACCCAACCCTCCCCCCCCGCCCGCGCCACCCCCACCCAACCCTTCCCCCGTCCCGCCTTCTAAATACACACACACACATTCACTGACAAATACGCATACACTAGGTAACAGAAACACACACACACACTAACACACACACTCACTAGCAGATACACACACACACTCACACTAACATACACACACACACACACACACTAACACACAGACCCACACACTAACAGACACACACAGACACACTAACAGACACACACACACTTACAGACATACACACACACTAACAAACACACACTTACAGACACACACACACTAACAGACATACACAGACATACAAACACACTCACTCACATATTTAATACATTTTTTATTTTTTTAAATTTAACCCCCCCCAGCCTCCTTACCTTTGGGAATGCTGGGGGGGGGGGGATATCTGTCTCCCTGGTGGTCCAGTGGCTGCTGGGCAGTGCGGGTGGGTGGGCGGGTGGCGAGGGAGCACTTCTTCTGAGCTGTCTGCTCAGCTCCCTCGCCAGCCGCAGAGTGATGCTGGGAGGCGGAGCCGGAATATGACGTCATATTCCGGCTCCCAGCCTCACTCTGCGGCGCGCGAGGGAGCTGAGCAGACAGCTCAGAAGAAGTGCTCCCTCGCCGCCCGCCCACCCACCCGCACTGCCCAGCAGCCCGCCGGCCGCCCAGCATGCCTTGTTAGCCGCAAGGCTAACAAGACATTTGCCTTGGGCATTTGGGGGCGGCTTTTTTTGCCGCCCCCTGAAAAATGCCGCCCAAGGCAAATGCCTTGTTTGCCTCGCGGCTAATACGCCCCTGATATCAACGATTTAGTAATGCTCAAAGGTTGGACTGTAAGTCTGTTGAACTAGGATGTCTAGCTCAGATGCTTTACTGTAGATTGATTCAGGGCATTTTAGAAATCATCTAAAGCAGTGGTACCCCCTACCAGTCCAAGATTTAGGGATTATCTAGTTGAGTCTAAGGTGATTTTAGAAGAAAAAAAAAACACTTTAGACACAACAGGATAATCCCTAAATCCTGGACTAGTTGGAGGTACTTGAGGGCTGGGTTGGGAACCCATGATCTAAAGGAACAGACCAAGTGTGTCTTAAATTATCTCAACATGGGCATTGTTCATCCATTAATGACCAGCTGCTCTCAACAGCTTATTCACACAGCCATATTTCTTTATCAGTGAGTCAGTTTATGCTGGAAGAAACAGATGGGATGGTTAGGCCTGGATAGCAGGTATCCCTCTGGTCAAAGCCACCCAGGTCCCCTCTGGAGACCCCATTTTTTGACTAGTTTACCAAAGGTTTTCTGTAACTTTATAGAGGAAGCATAAGGAGGTGTATTATTTGAGAAAAAGTCGTGATTTTAAAATAAGCATTGCATGTTTAAGGCCGGAGGCCTGTATTTGTGGGAGGAGTTAAGCGTTCCTGTATAAACGCTACTCCCCCCTTCCTACCTTGCCGTAACGCACGCTGTTGACCTGGCCGGCTCGCTTCCCTCTCGTCAACAGAACTTCCGGTTCATCAAACAGCACTTCCGGTCCCGACATTCCTCGGTGCTTTCCCGCTAGCCTTCGTTCGCACGGACGCTCGAAACGGCAAACTAACGAACGCAGGTAATCGGCGAGAATAACCACTTCAGCTATTCTCACCGTTCGGTACCTTTCAACTTATGTTCACTCATTCCCACGAAAGCATCTATTTTAGGAATTATTCGGTTCATTCATTCGTTTTATTGGGTATCTGGTTACGCTCAAGCAGGTTTCGTTTTACAAATCACCTGTACATTAGGACATTTCGTTGTCTATTTACTCGAATGTATGTAGGTTTTATGCACATGCAATTAATGTTTAAACAACAAGTAACTAACTCTACGCAAATTAGTTACACCGCTATCACCCTGTGTCAAGTATAAGCAAACCTGCAGTCTGTTCCCCATATTCACTGATGTCTGCCTTCTCCCTGTAACAGAATTCCATGCAAACCTTTCACAATATTCACCTAACTCTGCAGTCACGACCAGGCAGGAACAAGACTCACTTCACCAATTAACTATTTCTCGGCCATGTTCTTCTCCTCTACAGCCAGTAATTTAACCCCCTACATGCCAGAGACCTCATAGCATCATTTAACTTGCAGAACACTATGTTTTAAATGATATCAGACCTAGCCCCTGCGGAACCCTTCTTTTCCCCCTGGACCCCCTCATTCCATTACACAATCAGTGCCTAACTAACTTTGTCCACCGGCACATTATAGCCCCTTTCATCAACACCAAGCACTCTGCACAATAACTCTCGAATCAATAGGCACGAACTCGGTCATTTACTTAACACAGTAATTCGTGCTGCCATCTACTGTCAAGATCACTAACTGCATAAACCTATAAAGCCTGAGCATGCAGGTTATGTATTTATGGTTAATTGCATATAAATCCGTTAGTGACACTTTATAAGTATTGTGGCGTTGGCTTAGAGTTTCAAGTAGGTCTAATGTGGGTTCAGGTCATTACCTTTGTCAATGGTTTCTTTTCGTACATGGTAAGTCAGTCGTTAATTCCTATTTAAGCAGGTACGCTGGAATTCACAGAATACACATTCTGTACCTAATATCTTAATTCACGTCGCTATTTACTGCCTTTGCAAGGCCACATGACACCATGAAAGGGTACTTACATAGCGTGCTTGATTCTCGCCTTGCCTCACCTGGCCACGGCGACACTCGTCATACATGTTCATCAACTCTATATTTTGCAATAACATTCTGAACTCCTTTTAACACCTTTCATTTCTTCTCCATTTTCCCTCCATCGATACTATCACATTTTAAGCACGATGATTTAGGGGTCACCTTAGGGGAATTACTAATGCTAAACAACGGACACTTGTCACACCAGCTATACCTAGTTCCTTCCTCAGTATTCCAGCCGGTCTATTGCATCACGCATTTATTGTTCCATGTGGCTAGGTTGTGTGGATCCTTATCAACTTTGTTCATTCCATTGATGTACTATTTCTGGTAATTACTTATGGGCATATAAATAAACAAGTTATATGGAACCTACTTATTACCATCTGCTAACAACATCTAATTTAGTTTAATTTTCATGTTTGGTGGAATTTACTACCACTAACTAAGGAGGAGGCTATTGTATAATTAAAGGTCACCTAAAGGATATTTTTTCCCTTCTAAAACAGCACTGTAATTCAGATTCGGACGACTTTCTACCAGTAAACGGTTACTGGTTCTTTATTGTCTCCTGTCGCTATCAGGTACACACATTCGTTCACCTTGCAATAAACTGCCTCAACAAGGCCACGCAGTTACACTATGGGGTAATTGAGTATGGGGGCTTGATTTCCGCCTTGCCTCGACTGGCCACGGCTCTACTCAAAAACACGTCGTACGTTTATTCGAACCCTCTATCTGTAGACAATCTTCCTATTTTAACCATGCACATTTCACCTTCCACTTTCCGCCAAGTACTATTATGCTTTCACGGCACGACACCTTCCTAAATCTATTTTGCTGGGATATATAGTAACTACCAGGGGAATTTTCATCACTCTCAGGTGCCTCTTAAAAAACTACAACGTGCTAAACGTAATTCCTCTCTTTCGTCCGCACCCACCACTGCTCCTTTCCTCATCTGTCTTCTTCCTGGCTCACCCCCTTTCCCCTCTTTATCTGTTCTAGGGGCCGCAAGGTTCCCTATCACAAGCACGACTCGATACGCATATACCTTACGTCACCCCATCATCAAGCCCCCGTTTAGGGTCAGAGAACTGGCTATATAGGGTTAGGAGCTGGCCTTAGTTCTACTACGAAGCTGGTCCCGCGAGGCCAACTCCCCAATCTCAACATGGAGATTTTCGCCCCTCGGCCCAAATCATAGTTATAGCCTCGCATTTGCCCACCTATCGGGTTTATAGTCAGGGCCTCACCTGTCACGGCCACACATTTTTGGATCTTTTACTGTCACTGAGAGGCCGCCACCCCGCCACCACGCTAGTGGCTCGAGCCCCACGCCCAAATCATAGGTAGAGCCTCTCACATGCCGCTTGGCAACTAGCAGGGCCTCACTTGTCACGGGGTAGAGGGTTTTTCACTTCGGCACTAGTTAACCAGCCAGTTCTATACTTCTTAACCATGTTGTTGTTAATCAGTTCATTTGTATCGTGATATTCTTTTTTCAGTATGTCCCAAGAAGGCAACATCGAACAGGAACTTTCTCTACCGTGTGCAAGCACTAAGCCAGACGCTGAGAATGCTGAGATAGGGGCCAGCTCACATGGAGAAACCTCGGACATTATAAGAGATCTGAACTCCATTCTGGCTACGCTTCAGTCATTCAGTGATAGACTGGATGCCTTAGAGAGCACCAGTATGGCTCAGATAGACCCTTCTCCCGCAGGGTCCATGCTCTCACTTAATCCCACCTACACACAGGGTTGGCCACCCGCGTCACCTTTCACCCCCCCTCACTTTCTAACTACTCACCCGCTAATTTGTGTTATTTTCAACACAGAGAGATGTAGTCTCACTAACTGCGAATTACTTCACGTTTGCACAATATGCCTCGGGGCTCATGGCAAAACCATCTGTCCATATTTATTATACCAAAGGTCATGAGTACAGAGGATTAGTTTGACGTTATTTACATATCACAGCCGTACCCGCACTTGGTGTTACTCATTATACATAAGTTTCACATTGGGTTGGGTCACTCCCAGTAAGCACCCTGTTACATTCTCCTCGGTTACACGTTTTCATATACTGTAACTAGTAGCAATGTTATAATAAATAGCGTCTATTCATTGATTGCCGTTCCTCATTCAGTTACAACCTATGCTTTAAATCCCTCATATCATCACTCCCGCACCCGGTCGCCCGGCTTGGGACGACAAAAAGTTGTCAATTATATCATTACTCGCTTTCAACAAGAATACAGACGACCGACGTGACGTTTTTTCCAAGACTCAGTGGAATGCAACATCCACAAGCATACGTTCAATCTGTAGTCTATTATACATTTTTCCTTATTTGCCACCTTTAATTTTATTCACCACTAGTACACTATAACAATCAGACATTACAATAACATGTTTTGTCAAGCCTTTCAATCATACCCAGTCTTCTTAAGTGCTTTTATAAGATGGTAAGGTATAAGTAATTGGTTCATCACTCCACTATATATACATAGATGGGAATTCCAGGAATCAGACTCCCTAAACAGCATCCGTACCACATAACCCGGTCTTAAACCTCCGGGCCTCTATACTTCCAAGGGTTACGGTACATAAACTTCACGATCAATGCTAAATCAGATTAGCATTCACTTCCTCTCAAGGAAGATCAAGTACGTACAGACACAAACTCATGACACGCCAACGTTCAATCCAGACAGCCAGACACCCTATCTACTAATAATCACCTAACTACTTCTAAAAATATACGGTTCTACATCCGTACTCCTTGCATTAGATTAAGTTGGGACCTTTACTCCCGTTAGGACGTCCATTCAATAAGTACCGCATCCAGTAGCTTTAAGAGGTAAGACAAATCTTATGGGTTAATTATATTGCAATAAGTGTGTCTCTTCTATTTTTCTTTTGCCCTCTTTTACAGGCCTAAACCCTACGTCGGTTCCGGCACACCACACCGACTTAATTCCAATCTCAAGGTATTTCACGATACGATATTAACCGACCACAAGTTTAAGGCCGGAGGCCTGTATTTGTGGGAGGAGTTAAGCATTCCTATATAAACGCTACTCCCCCCTTCCTACCTTGCCGTAACGCACGCTGTTCACCCCACCCACCTCACCCTCTTATAATCCATTCGGGAGGGCCCTCTTTTACAGGCCTAAACCCTTCGTCGGTTCCGACACACCACACCGACTTAATTCCAATCTCAAGGTATTTCACGATACGATATTAACCGACCACAAATATAGAATAGTGTGATTTAGTTTCTTGAAACCGTGCATTTATTATCCTTTAAGTAATTCCCCATTCATTACAAGTTGACAGTTTAATCAAACTTGTTCATTTATTAATCATGGAGGTGGCAAATGCACCAATTTATATCACTTTTATGATGTTTAGAATAATAAAATATATATGGAAAACTACATTAAACTTTTTTTTTTTTTACTACAGATTACCTTTGGACAGAGTTGGAAAGTTAACAAATGTTACAAGGAAATGCAAGAGAAGAAAAAAAAAACAATTGTAATTGAAAAGAGAACGATATGGGATGAGGTGATGTGAGGTGTTGAGAGGAAATAATTGAGGTATAGAAGAAGAATAAAAAAAAAAGAATGAAAAAAGGCTCTTACAAAAGTAAAAAAAAATATTTGCCACAAAACATAACAAAGATTCACCTGCTAATCAAAATGAAAGCTCTTTCTAACAGTGTTTTCTATATTTCAGAAGAGACAGCCTAATTATTGGCAACATAATTACATTCAAAACTTTCAGCTGTCAAAGAATGTAATTTTATCAGGAAATCAGCTTCAAAGTAAAAGTAAAGTCCAGAACACACAAAAAAAAAAGAAACCAAAACATAAATGCAAGGTTCAATGTGCTCTAAAAGGTTTTTAAGAACCTATCATTACAGTAGATTTATGGTTCTCTCGTTTGATTTCCTTAGACATCAGTTTTATACAGAATAAAAAAAAATACTTCCCCCTCTCCAGTATAACTATGCAGTGTAATCAATAACAAATTGAAAGGGTGAACTAAAGTTTGAGAAACAAATATATCATAATACATAATTTTATTGAAGCAATAAACTATATTTTAGTATTTCACTAGAGAACAGTGTTTTCATAGAACTATGCATGACGATTTGGTTGCTTTATTTGCCATATCATAAATTAGATTTATGTTTGACGATGATCATGACATATTCAGTGTCAATAATTAATAACAATGTAATGAACACTGTCTACAAAAGAACCCAAGACTATAATCGTAAATGTAATTGAAGCTATCTGGTAGAGATTGTTTGCAAAGTATATGTTCGGCAAGGATTTGCACAAGGGGGTATGTATTTTAAATGTGTATTGCAAATAGCATATATCATATGAATGGCAATGTGCACTTGCAGAGGTTGGCAGAGTACACGCTGTAGGCCTAACACCCGCTTGCAGACAAGTAACTGCTATTCAATCTATAACAGTGAAAAAAGTTTTTTGGTTTTAAATGAGATATGAGTGGCAATGTGCACTTGCAGAGGTTGGCAGAGTACACGCTGTAGGCCTGACACCCGCTTGCAGACAACTAACTGCTATTCAATCTATAACAGTGAAAACAATTTTGGGTTTTAAATGTACGCTATTGTGACACCAGATATGAGTGGCAATGTGCACTTGCAGAGGTTGGCAGAGTACACGCTGTAGGCCTGACACACCCGCTTGAAGACAACTAACTGCTATTCAATCTATAACAGTGAAAACAGTTTTTTGGTTTTAAATGCACGCTATTGTGACACCAGATATGAGTGGCAATGTGCACTTGCAGAGGTTGGCAGAGTACACGCTGTAGGCCTGACACCCGCTTGCAGACAGGTAACTGCTATTCAATCTATAACAGTGTAAAACGTTTTTTGGTTTTAAATGCACACTATTGTGACACCAGATATGAGTGGCAATGTGCACTTGCAGAGGTTGGCAGAGTACACGCTGTAGGCCTGACAGCCGCTTGAAGACAACTTACTGCTATTCAATCTATAACAGTGAAGAAAAATTTGGGTTTTAAATGTACGCTATTGTGACACCAGATATGAGTGGCAATGTGCACTTGCAGAGGTTGGCAGAGTACACGCTGTAGGCCTGACACACCCGCTTGAAGACAACTAACTGCTATTCAAAAACAGTGAAAATCGTTTTTTGGTTTTAAATGCACGCTATTGTGACACCAGATATGAGTGGCACTGTGCACTGGCAGAGGTTGGCAGAGTACACGCTGTTGGCCTGACACACAGACGCTTGCAGACAACTAACTGCTATTCAATCTATTACAGTGAAAAAAAAAGTTTTTGGGTTTTTAAATGCACGCTATTGTACCACCAGATATGAGTGGCACTGTGCACTGGCAGAGTACACTCTGTTGGCCTGACACACAGACGCTTGCAGATAACTAACTGCTATTCAATCTTTAACAGTGAAAACAATTTTTTTTGTTTTTAAATGCACGCTATTGTGACACCAGATATGAGTGGCACTGTGCACTGGCTGAGGTTGGCAGAGTACATGCTGTAGGCCTGACACACAGACGCTTGCAGACAACTAACTGCTATTCAATCTATTACAGTGAAAAAAAAATGTTGTTTTTAAATGCAAGCTATTGTGACACCAGATATGAGTGGTGGCACTGGGCAAGTGGACACAGTATCCACTGTGAGCCTGACACAGAAGCTGGCAGGCAGGCAGGCAACTGCAATTAGATTACACAAAAAAAAAAAGCAGACTGATGTTCTAGCCCTAAAAAGGGCTTTTTGGGGTGCTGTCCTTACAGCAGAGATCAGATGAGTCCTTCAGGACTGTAGTGGACACTGAATACACTAGCCTAGCTATACATTTCCCTATCAAATGAGCAGCAGCTACACTTTCCCTCCTCTATCTAAGAATGCAGCTTCAGAATGAATCTAAAATGGATGCTGTACAGGAGGTGGGAGGGTCTGGAAGGGAGGGTCTGCTGCTGATTGGCTTGAATGTGTCTGCTGACTGTGAGGCACAGGGTCAAAGTTTAGTCAATGATGACGAATAGGGGGCGGATCGAACCGCGCATGTGTTCACCCGCCGTGGCGAACGCGAACACGCTATGTTCGCCAGGAACTATTCGCCAGCGAACAGTTCAGTACATCACTACTTAACACATATAATACATTAGCTAATAGCTAAAGTGAGAGAAACCAACAGAGCTTTTCATTAGGTTTTGGCCTATTGGTAGATGATATTGAGCAAATCAATTCAATGGTACTGTGCGCAATTCTTATTTTAAAATTTTTTTGTGGCAACCTTCAAGATTGGTGGGGACTTTATATTATTGACCCATCCTTTAAGGGCTTCTTGTTTTCTTTGTTGTCACTGTTTGCTGCATACATATGTAAAATATAAAGGGACTACATGTTGTGCATCCATTTTTTTCAATATATGAGCTTGGTACTTGTGATCTCATCCTCATAAATAAAGATTTAAAAAAAAAAAATCAACCTTTAAAGAATAGAGAAGGGCAATGAAAAATCTATGCCCCAGGTACATTAAAGTCAAAATTGTGAAGAAATCCATACAAAATGTGTTTAGCATGTTGAGTATTTGCTCTTTTCATCTTCACGTTGTGATTGTAAGTGACAGGTTACACTATATGCCTTCACAATCCTCTAATGCATATTACCTTATTGTATCCAGAAACTATTATATCACTCAAAATGATAATGTACTCTGAAGTATTTAATATAGTTTCCACAATCAGGAAAGTTTCTGTTCCCACCTTAATGATGTAACCATAGTTCATGTCTTGAAAGATGTTATCTGTATACGGACCAAGTATTTGCTTCATGAAAAGAAAAGGAATCAGGTGTCAGATAAAGCCATTATTTAACTTTGTTTAAAGGAAAGTTACCATCCTTTCTGCAAAACAAACTAATGTCCATGACACACAACTGGGTTTCTCATCATGGTCCTGTTATGTATGCAATGAAGTCTTATGACATTAGTACAAAATTCAGTTTTATATGTTTTCTGAGAGATCCATCAGTGCTTATTAGATTTTTAAAACATACCTTGGTAAGATTTTATTTTAGGGATAAAGTTAAGAAAGTGAATATTTCTCCCCTGAATCCAGATGGAGGATTTTGGAAAATATGTATGAGAATAAAATGAGACAACATGTGGGCTGGTGTAAGGTATGTATGCACAGTGAAATTAATGTCATCTTGGAATGTGAAGACAGCTTTAGCTACAAAACGGAAGGTCAAGTGTTTTTCGCGAGTTTCCAGAACCATAAAACAATAATTTATTTTCCTAAAGTATCATCCCCAAAAAATTAAATTATTTGTACAGAATCTCAAGTAGTATAGAGTGTCTTTTATTTGACATCCCAGCTGCTGTCAAATGCAACACACAAACACAATTATACACACACAGCACAAACACATATATATACAAAGGCACATATACACATGAAAAAATACATTTAAAAAATTGATACACACACATTCAGCTGCCAGAGGTCTTATCTTTTTCAAATTTTTCAAACACTGTCTGAAGTTGATTGGTGTCATACTTCCAGCAACAGCTGTGGCTCATGGTTGCTACCATTATTCTTGTCACATTTCCCTTACTGACATTCTCACTGTATCCAGCAGTACTTAATCCAGGGCACCTACAGCATCCTGGAGTGGGATCCCCAGTGGCTGCAGCACTCCTTGCTTATCTGGTCTGCCCTCGGGATCCCTGAATCCCTCTGCCAGTTCAGTGGTCCGTGATGATCTCTCGACCCAAGCAAGATGCAGGCCACCAAGGGGACTTCAGCCCGGTATGCAGGAAGGAGTAGGAGGGACTATAAACAAGATGGAAGGTGGTACAAGGACAATGATACAGCCAAGAACTCGTTGAGAAACCCGAGTGAAATGCATAGACTCTGGAGGCTCCATTTACCGGGGAAGACACTGGTCATGTGACTTGGTCAGCCTATTTCATTTCATTGCCACCAACAGTGCTTGGTTGTTCCTGGAACGTTTTGTGCATTATTCCCTAGTTCTTTCCCTTCCCTGTAGTATTTTGACTTCCTGGATTGTGCCTTTTTTGCTTACCTCCTGACTATGCTCTCTAGCTGCCTTCCATGATCTCTGGACCGCCTGACTACAATTCTAGCCTTCTCCCATTTTAGATTTTTCTGCCTTCTATGCCATTTATATTAAAGGCCCCTGTGCCACCACACATCCATCAGGGCCTTGTCTCCTGTCCCCTGAGGGTTGTGATTGTAAGGGAGTACTGTTCCACTGCAATTGAGTTCCCCTCACCAGCAAAGCTACCAATTGGTTGGTAGACATACTAGGTAAGATGTTGAGGAAAGAGAGACCCTGCCTTGCTCCCCCCATCAGCTCCTCTGGCATATCAGTAAAGATAGGTAGACAAAGTCAATGGTAAGCATGATCTGCAATACATCTAAGGCAGCCTCTTACATGTATAACCCAGTATTGCAGGGTTATTTACTAAATTGAGAATTCAAAGTGAATTTCAAATGTAAGGCATGAGCAGCCAAAAAGAAAGAATAGCTGATTGAGATTTTTTCCAGAAACTACAGCTTTCATTATGCTTTGTCATTCTAAAGGCAGTCTAAAGGCTTGCAAAGCATAACAGAAGTTGTAGTTCTACCATTTGTGTACCCCTGTTAGTGACTCCATGGTGTCATGCTACAACAGGAGTTACATTTAGGAACATCACACTGCATTACAAGATTTGAAAACCTAAATCCCTGAGATGAGTAGATAGATAGAGAGATAGACAGACAGACAGACAGACAGACAGACAGACAGATAGATAGATAGATAGATAGAGAGATAGACAGACAGACAGACAGACAGACAGACAGACAGATAGATAGATAGATAGATAGATAGATAGATAGATAGATAGATAGATAGAATAATATAGATCAACATACAAACCAAAACAAAAACAAAATGTGTTTGTTTTGACAGTACAAGGTAAAATTAATAATATAGAAGAAATGCTTTGTGAGAATCTTGAGAATACGATTATTCTAGGCCAGTAATGTTTTGATGTGTGACGTTACTTTGCATTCTAACTGTGCACAGATATGCAAACATGATTTCTGTATGTGCCCGCACATTGTTCCAAAATGTACTACCAATTCACATTTGCATATCCTAATTAAGATCTCAGGGTGCAGACAACTTTAAGCATAACAAATACAGTGCAATAAAAATATTCAAGGAAATACTATTTCCAAAGGCATCTAGAGGACGGTGATGCCAATCAACTTGTCAACTTGTTTTATACGTTCTTTCACTTTCACTTAAAAACATTCCAAGCTATAACTGTTTAATAATTACCAAATGGTAATGATGGGGGTTAAAGAATGGATCCAAACCCACTGACTATTTTGCCAATGTTAACGTAGATTAATATCACCTCTATGGCAAAGCAATATTTTCATTATTTTAAACGAGAACAGATGTCCATGCAATCTGTGTAGTTAAGTAAGAAAAATTGCTCTAAAAATCTTCCAATAATAAAATCATAAAAATATAATCAAGGTGCAGTCATCTTTGAACATATATTTTAAATATACATTATCAGTGTTTATTGCTTATTAAATATATATTATTATTTCAACTACCGCTTCTGACAGTTGTTTAAATGCCAGGATTTTAGACAATATTAGTATTTTAATTGGTGTAATAGATCTTCGCCTAGTAAAGTATTCTTCTCCCCCTCCTACAACACAAACACATACATTGATATAAAGCAATGAAAGTGTGCTAGAACTAGTAAGGTGTCAGCAGGGCCGGAGCAAGGAATTTTGGCTACACAGGCAAACATGCATTTTGCCGACGCCCCCCAACCGAAAATAAAATTGTGTCTTTACCTGTGTGTCTTGTAATCTCCGTTTTGAACTTCTTATCTTATTTAGCATATTTTATCCCTCCATTACTATGTCTTACACCCTCTTGTGTGTCTATTACAACTCCCCTTGTATATCTCTTACTTTCCCCAGCCCCTTTGTGTGTCTCATTCTCCTCCCCAGCCCCTTTGTGTGTCTCTTTCTTTCCTCCAGCCCCTTTGTGCATATCTTTCTTTCCTCCAGCCCCTTTCTGTGGCTTTCTCCCCTCAGTCTGTTTTGTGTGTCCCTTCCCACCAGGGCCCTTTGTGTGTCTTCTTTCCCCATGCCTAATAGACATAGATATATAGCAACACACACCCATACAGCCACACGGTCACAGAGATATGCAGGCATACAATCAAACAAACACAGTCATACAGGCACACAGTCATACTAATTGTGGCGAAACCGACCTCGCCACGTGTCCTTGGAGGGGGCTGATTGCCCGCCTCTTGCCTTTGGACTATGGACCAGACTTTATGGGAATGTGATACCCCAGATAGCCATACCATGGAGCCTATTCATATAATGAAAGACTATGGGAAAGACTTTAGCTCCATGGCAATTGTACTGTGTGAGTAGGATCTGCGCGCTATTCGGTAGTTTTGTGCGTGCAGATCCCAGCTATCTGGGGATAGGTGAAATGTCTGTGTGTTATGTGTAAATGTGACTTTATGTATTTTAAAGTGTTTTATGTTGTTTTGCAACCATGTGGTTAATGGAGTCTGCCTTTAGTCCTGGGTAATTGGATTACTTCTCCAATTAACTCCAGGGCAGAAGGGAGGAAACCAGGGTGCATTGTGGGGATGTTTTTCTGCCAGCCAGAAAGGAACAAAAGATACTTTTAGTAACTTTTGAACCCCTGGTCGGATTCATGCCATTTTTTAATATGTTGTTCCCCTGAATGGATTGATTGTGGATATGTATTTTTATGTGAATGTGATGTATGGTTTTAAAGTTATGAAAGTTGTGTAAAAGTATATTTTACACTGTATGCATAATGGATTATGTGTCACACTAAGGGGAGGGGATGTGTGGGAGGTAACATCTATGTCATTGGTTCTTTTATGCCTCCCCCTGGGTGTGGCCTGTATGTGTGAGTTGGAAATAAAAGCCAGGCTGGATGAGCCAGTCCAGAGTTCCTGTTTAACCCTCAAAATGAAGTGTCGTCTCATTATTGGGGGGAAGGATTTATTGCATGCTGTTCCAGTTGACTGCTAGGAGTACAAGCCTATTCGTATGGTTCCTATTCAATGGTCTACAGCATTCATATGCTTGGGAGACTTTAAAAGGTTTCTCGGATTCAGTGTTCGTGTGTCTCCAGTCGGGAGAATGGTGTTTGCAGTAGCTGCCTGTGCATCTGTAAATGGGATTATCGCCTAAACTGGGTTTTATCCTCTTGTAAGTGAAACGGTCCGTTACACTAATCTACACATACAAGTACGTCATACAAACACAGACATACAGACACACACACACACACACACAGATATTCAGAGACTGTCATACAGAGACATACAGAGACATACAGACACAAACATACATAGTCTTATTGTCATACAGATACAAGCATACAGAGCAGAGGTCTGTGAAAGTTTAGGGGGTGTAGTGGGGTGAAAGATGTTGTAGTAGGGGAGTTAGGGGCTGTGGTGGAGGGGGCAAGGGCTGTAGGAGGGAGGCAGGGCATTTAGAGGGGGTGGCCGGGGTTGTAGTGAGGGGTGAGGGAGGATGGGGGGGCAGGGGCTGTGAAGGGGGACAAGGGATGTTAGGGGAGGGACAGGGGCTGTGAGGGGGTACAAGAGCTGATGGAGTAGACAGCTGCTATAAAGGGGGGCACTTTGACTGTAGAGAGGGAGGCAGGGGCTGAGAGGTCCACGTGGGCTGTAGAGGGGACACAAGGGCCATAGAGGGGGACACAGGGGCTGTAGAGGAGTACCGAGGAAGAAGGGGGACAGGGGCTGAGAGAGGGAATGGGGCTGTGAGGGGGACATGGGCTGCGAGGGGTGAACAGAGGCTTTGAGGGGGCAGGGGCTGTGAGGGGGAGTCAGGGTCTGTCATTTGGGGTCTGGAGCTAAGAGGTGAGATGGGGCAGGAGTGGAAAGAGGGTCAAGAGCTAAAAGGGGAGTCATGAGCTAAGAGGGGGGACAGGGGAAGAAGGAGGGCAGAAGAAGAAAGAGGGCACAGAAGAAGAAGGGGGACAGGTGCTGTGAGGGGGTGGCAGGGTCTGTGAGAAGGTGGCAGGAGCTGTGAGGGGGACAGGATCTAAAAGGGGGACAGGAGCTAAAAGGGGGGCAGCTGCTATAGAGGGGACCATCTGGGCTGGAGAGGGGGACACAGGGACTGTAGATGAGGGCACAGGGGCTATAGAGAGGGACAGTGGCTGTAGAGGGGGGACAGGGGAAGAAGAGGGGCAGGGGCTGAGAGGGGAGCAGGAGCTGAAAGGGGGAACGGGAGCTAAAAGGGGAAAAGGAGCTGAAAGCTGGGACAGGAACTAAAAGGGGGGACAGGAGTTTAAAGGGGGGCAGGAGCTAAAAGGGGGGACAGGGGTTGAAATGGGGGGCAGGAGTTGAAAGGGGGGGACAGGAGCTGGCACATGGGCTGTGGTGGGGGCTTAGGTGTGTAGAGGAGTACACAGGAGTAGTGGTGGGGCTGCTTAAAAAAAAAAAGAAAAAGAGCAAGTATCGCCCCCCTCCCTGTACCTGGTGCCAGGGAAGGGGACAGGATCTGGAGCCGCCTGGAGCCGCCTACGGCATGCAGCCTGTGAAGTCGGACGGCCCCTCCTAATGATGTCAGGAGGAGGGGGCGTGACTTACACTGCTCTTCTCCCAGACTCCCCAGCGACCTGGGAGAAGAGCAGTGGATGTCACGCCCCTTCCTCCTGACATCATTAAGAGAGGCTGGCTGACTCCACTGGCTGCAGACTGCAGGGAGAGTACAGTGAATTGAAAAATCCGAGCCCCCAGCCAGAGGCAGGGGATTCTAATTTCTGCGCCTCCCTGCTCTGGTGCCTTAAAGCAGCTGCTTCTGCAGCCTTATAGATGCACTGGCCCTGGGTGTCAGCATAGGCCAGTTAATCTGTTGTTGCTCCCACTGGCAGATGACAGATGAGATGAGACTCTTACCTAAGTTAGACTTTGATTTCATTTTGTATAAGCTTTTCAAATTATTTAAAAACATTTTTTCAAATTACTATATATATATATATATATTTTATATTTTAATAAATTCAAAAAAAATATTTTAAAAGTTTATCCTAAAATATTAAATCATATTTCGGAATCTGAATTTGAATTGGGGGAGCAGAAACGTGGAGAAAATAAGTGAAAACAGAGAAGAAAGGCATGGGAAAATTTTAACAGACTGGTATTAGAGCAAATCTACCCTGCAAAGCCAGATATTAGAGAAAGGGAGTTATAGATCTGTGTGCAGGACACAAAATAAGGAGTGTGCTGAAATTAGTGTGTTATAGGATAGTTAGAGGATACGAGAACTGTATGTTTAAAGGAGGGCCGCTATCCAACACGGTACCACAAGTCCCGACAAACCAATAATAGAATGGACAGCTACACAGCAAGTGAGAGTGGATTTAAAGGGGTTGGCAAAGCCCTAAATATGCAATTTCAACTTCAACAAGAATTAATAATTAATGAATGCCACAGTAAATACAACAATTTTTAAACACAACATCTCTTGCCACGAAACGAGCTAATACATAAAAACAAATAAGATTATATTATGGATTCAAGGAGTAATTCCTACAATCACAGCATACCGGATTTTGCAATCACAAATATACGTATTTAGAATAAATAATAGTCCAGTAGAGAAAGAACATGCCATCAATGTGGAGCCCCCGCGGGTCTGTTGGACATAACAGAAAAAAAATCAGAATACAAATGAATGTTGCCTATGAGCTGGAAGTAAAATAGGATGTCAGTGTATGTGAATGAGGTCTCCTGGCTTGTTCATTGAACATTCATTGCGCTTGTACTTTGTATAAAGAAATGCTTTTCGACACTCTTCTGCCCTCAGAAAAAGAATTTGGCAACTAGCTATTCAACACATTTTGGAGGACAAATCAATAAACTCTCTAACTTGCACTAACGAGACAGAAAGAGGCCATAAATGCGATGTTTTGGTTTGTGAATTAAAAATTTGTTCTATGCTTGAAAAAATGCATTTGAAGTGCGAACATTGCATGCAAAGCTTTAACAATAATAACATGTTTATCCATACATTGGGTGAGACAAATAGCTAGCAAATGTATGGATAAAATGTTATTCTTTGATTTATTGCATCGCTATTACATCTATATCATCAATAAATTAAAATACGGCCTCTCACAATTGTCGTGTGTGAGTGCATCCATTTTATCTAACATGCCAGAGTAGCTTATAAATGACGTGATGCTATGGGAAATAAACACATTAGCAGCTTTTTGTGCGGCATTTTGTCATGATGAACAGGAAGGGCGTAATTAGCAGCATGTGCAGATATCTGTCTTAAGGTAAGCTTACCTATGATTGGGTCGAACAAGCAAGAAACGGGTAAAGGACAAGATCACTGTGTCAGTGATCAGTGTACTCAGAAGCAGAACAAAAGAGCTATAACTATAATCACCTATTTCCACGCACCTCTTACCAGTTTAAAATCTTCCTTTTTAATAGTAAGATATGTTAAGATTAATAAATGTATATAATGAGAGGGGCCTTAGATCTAACCATTCTAAAATGGTTTAACTGCTTACATTGAGGGGTGGGGTGGTTAGAAACAGGGCACTCTTGGCACCATAACCACTGAAGTGCACTGTTGTGTTTCTGGTGCTTGGGGTATTCTTGTAAGCAAACTCTTTCTTTACCCAACAAGCTATAAAACAAGCCATAAGATATTTTACAAACATTAGCTTATTGCATCTGTTAACTTAAAGGATTTCTAAAACCTTAGGCTTGCTAAAATAGTTGTTGTTTCTTTTTTTGCCAAGACTTGTTCTGTCTCTATTCATTGTTAATTATACTCAATTAACAACAGAAGACAATCAATAATGCTATTCTGTAAAAGTTTAACCGTGTGTCTCTCTCTGTATCAAACTCATTGTTATTAGAAGTGAAAAAAAGGATATAGCTGAAACTTTGAAAGAAAAGAACACACTTGTGCGATGGACAACAGCCAAACTATACAACAGGTAAAACAGCATAATGTATTGTGCAGGTCGAGTAATGTTATCAGATATAATACACATCAGATTTGTGCATTATGGGAAAGTCTAGTTTGGCCAAATAATTTTTCCCGAAATTGAAATTGTGTTCGGGATGTCCAATGTTTTTTCATGTGCTGGCCAGCTACATGTCAAATTCCATCTATGTGAAAATATTTAGAGAAATATTCAGACAAACCAATAGACCAATCAGTTGTCTGCCAAATAAATACATTACAAAAATATTATGTATATATTTTGCAGTACATTGATTTCTCACAATTTTGTTCACAGATCAAGTGAAAAAAGTAACCAATAGATGAAAAAAAGAGGAGGATGATAAAAAATATATATATTTATATATTAAATATATGATAAATATTAGTAGACTTTTTATTGCTCCTCATTTATTTAACTCTACTGTCCACTTCTCACTTGATCTGTAGATAAAATCAACATTTAGTGGCTGTTCCCTAGCCACCATTTATCTGTTGTTCCCTATCTATCATATTTATCATATCTTCCATGGACAGGACTCTGAATACTAAATGTTTGGCCATTGCACTAGTCACTTAGGTTTGTTTTTTGCATCCATATAGCATTTCAAAGATACTGAACTTGGCCGATTGGCCCTTGTTCAGTCAAATCACAATTCTTCTGAATCTGCATGCACAAGTCTAATAGTGGTGAATGTATATATTTTTTAAAAGTTAATCTTGCACATTAAAAACAAGCAGACAAAAATATAAAGGATAAAAATACATAGTGTAATATGTAGAAACATAGAAACATAGAATATGACGGCAGATAAGAAACATTCAGCCTATCTAGTCTGCCCAATTTTCTAAATACTTTCATTAGTCCCTGGCCTTATCTTATACTTAGGATAGTCTTATGCCTATCCCAAGTATGCTTAAACTCCTTTACTGTGTTAACCTCTACCACTTCACCTGGAAGGCTATTCCATGCATCCACTACCCTCTCAGTAAAGTAATACTTCCTGACATTATTTTTAAACCTTTGCCCCTCTAATTTAAGACTATGTCCTCTTGTTGTGGTAGTTTTTCTTCTTTTAAATATAGTCTCCTCCCTTACTGTGTTGATTCCCTTTATGTATTTAAATGTTTCTATCATATCCCCCCTGTCTCGTCTTTCCTCCATGCTATACCTGTTAAGATCCTTTAACCTTTCCTGTTTAGTTCAGTTTAGTAGCCATTCTCTGAACTCTCTCTAAAGTATCAATAATACCTTCTCTCCGTGGTTGCATATTGTTAATGCTGTTGTGGCATTGCAAGATTCTATGTACTTTTCCATGCACAACCAAAATAAAGAATTATAAAAAACAAAACAAAAAAAACTTTCATCTAATAACACTATTTTTTGTAGGACAGCAGGGAATCCCACTCTTTCCAGAATTGAACAATTACTGGTCTTTCAGTTCGCATCCACACGAGACGTGTCACTCATGATTAATGCTCCTCGTGAACCATTTACTTAGTTGCATAATTGACTAGGTTGAAAAAAAGACACAACTCCATAAAAAACATAACAATTGTAGCCATTTCCAATTCTGCCACAAAAAGGGGAAAATATCCTTTTTGATGTAATGTATCAGTAGAAGCTAACACTTCTTTAGGCAGAGAATTCCACATGTTTATTGTTCTTACTGTAAATAACCCTTTCCTCTCCTTTAAGTGAAAATGCATTTCTTCCACTCTCAATGGGTGACCCCTAGTCTGTTGTATGTTCCTGCTAATAGTGCCCAAAATTGCACTGCGTATTCAAGGTGTGGTCTTACCATTGATTTGTATAGAGGCAGAATTATATGAGGATCACGTGAGCACCTTACTATCTTTTGCAAAGACAGTCTGGCATTGACTACTGTTGCATAGTTTATGACCTACAATCGCTCCCATAATCTTTTCATTTAATGTTATCCCTAACTCTATCCCATTAAATGTATCAGTGATTTGTGGGTTGTTTATGCCAAAATGCATGATTTTGCATTCATCTGTATTGACTATAATCTGCCGCTTGCCTGCCCAGTTCCCCAAATTATCCAAATGCCTCTGTAGAGAAGTTGTATCATGTTCAGACAGTATTTTCTTACCTAGTTTTATGTCACCTGCAAACACCGACAAATGACTTTAAATACCCATTTCAATATAATTTATAACTAGATTAAAGAGATGTGGACCAAGAACAGAACCTTAAGGCACTCCACTCAACACTTCTGTCCACTTTGAAAATGTTCCATTGACAACTACTCTCTGCATTCTATCTTTAAGCCAGTGTTCTATCCAAGTAGATAGTTTAACTAGTAACCTTTTGTGTGGAACTGTATCAAATACTTTGGAAAACTCTAAGTAGATCCCATTTACTGGATCACCCTGATCTTTTTTTCAACTATGTTTTTCGTAGAAGGCAATTAAGTTAGTTTAGTATGACCTGTTTTTTGTAAAATCATGTTAATTTCTCCTAATTATATTTTTGTTCAAAATTCACTGTTAAATATATTGTTATTTAACAGCCCTTTAAATACTTTCCCAACCAGATATGTTAAGCTCATGGGTCTGTAGTTTCTAGGCTGAGTTTATGAACACTTTTTAAATATAGACATTACATCTGCTTTTCTCAAATACTATGGTACAATTCCAGAACAGTGGTATAGATATTTCTACACTAAGCTCCATAAGGATGTATGAGTTAATACCATCTGGCCCTTGGGCATTGCTTATAATAACTTTTTTTAATTTCTGAAGCATTTTATCCTGTGTTAACCAATTATCGGTTTGCTGTAAACGTTTGTAACAGGGATTTTTTTCAAATGTACAACCATATATTCTTCTTCCCTATATACTGAAAAAAAATATTATTTAGAATTTCCATTTTGTCCTGATCCTCCTTGATTAACTCACCCATATAGACCACAATTTCACACTTGAAGTTTTTGGGCATTAAAAAACTTTTTGAAATTTGGTATTGCTCTCTTTGGCTATGAGCATTTCATTTTCATGTTTAGCCCATCTAATCTCTCTTTTGCAAGCCCTACTGGCATGCTTATATTTGTTATAGGATGAAATCAATGCCTCTAAAGTAAATGTTTTTAACCCCTTAAGGACACATGACATGTGTGACATGTCATGATTCCCTTTTATTCCAGAAGTTTGGTCCTTAAGGGGTTAATGTTTTTTTCTTATCTTTTATCATTTGACTGACCCCTGTACTTAATTTTAATTTTCTTATTTTATATTTGTTTCCCAGTGGTATGTATTGAGAAATCTATTTTTTTAGAATTTCTGTAGCAACCTTCCATTTATCCTCTGTGTTTTTGACAGTTAATATTTCCGGCCACACAATTAGTTGTACAAATGCCATTATCTTATTGAAATTTGCCTTTTTAAAATTAAGTGGAATATGATACCATATTATAGTCATTATTACTGTCCCCAGTGCTCCCTAACTTGAATTTTTGAAAACAAGTCAGCGTTATTTGTTATGACAATTGAGATAGGAAATTATAATTTATCAGGTTCAAAAACCTGTTTTCTTTAACTGTACTACAAGTCCACTGGATGAATATATGTGCGGATAATTTAAATTTCCCATGATTAATAAATTACCCTGCTGTGTGGCCTTATTATTTTGAGATAGCAGTTGCTCTTCCCCATCAGGATTAATGTTTGGGGGCTTGTAACATATTTATATTAATGGATATCCCCTGTTTCTTCCTATGCACATTTCTACCCATAAGGCGTCCATGTCCTCACCTTTGTAACCACATACAATTACTTTAACACTTGGCTTCATATCAGGTTTAATATAAAGGCATACACCCCCCACTTTGCTATTTTTCTTTTCTTTCTAAATACTGTATAGCCATTTAAATTAATAGCCCAATCAAGTGTCTCATCCCACTAAGTCGCAATAATCCTAATTATGTCATACGGCTACTTTTATGCCAATATCTCAAGCTCCCCCATTTTCCTAAACAAGCTTTTAGAATTATCAAGCAGACATTTAAAGTTGACCATTTGTTTATTGTGCTTTATTTGAGAAACATGTAATTAATACCTTGCTCTGTCTGCTGATCTTACCACTCTTCCCATCTCCACCCTCTTTGTCTTTACCTGAATTCCCTCTCATTTCTATACTATGTATCCCATTTACCCTTTTTTAACACCCCCCCCCCCCCCCCCTCCTAATTTAAAGTCTCCTCCAGCCTTATAGCTATTCTCTCCCCAAAGCACAACATACCTTCTTCCATTCAGGTGCAATCCATCACAGCTATAAAGAGTGTACCGAAGCGCCAAACCGCCCTGTGCTCTAAAAATCTAAAACAGTCCTTCCTACATCAAGACTTTAGCCACTCATTGATCTCTTATCTCCCCCTACATTTCCACTGTAACGTGGCACAGGTAGTACCACTTTGGATGTCTTCTCTTGATGTCAGATTACCCTGTCTATTCTTTTAATAATAGAAACTCTTACCACCACATCCTGCTTAGCTTTTCTCCATTCTGGATCCAATTCATACTAGATAAGTTGTTCCCCTGAGTGTCAGAAGCAGCATCTCCCTCCAGCACAGCCACTCATGAGCTGATAGTCCCAACATCTCCACTTAAGTGAAGCTGTTGGGACTCAAATCTGCTATGGTTTACAAAATCAGGACTAGTAACACCCTTCCTCTTCCTTCTCCCTCTGCTATCTTGCCCAGCTGTCACCCAGCTACCTGACAGTTCCCCAGCCTACCTGAGACACTCTTCTTCTGCACTACCAGTCCCCACAAAACTCTACTAAGTGAGCAGTAAACCCTTTTCAAGGTTGTCAACCAGCCTCAGTGTTGCAATTTAATTCGCCAGATCTCCAATCTAAGCTTCCAGAGAAGTCACTTGCTCACATTTGCTATAGAGGTATATAGAGGTGCACTGAGTAAAATTTCTAATCTTGCTGACACTCATATTTGTCCTACTAAAACACTCCCAAAATGTAAATGTGTGTTGTAACTTTTGTGTTGTTTGAACTCCTGTGGGTTCAGACTCCTACTTAAAAACAGACTACTCTAAAATAGACAGATAACCTATTAGTGAGTTGCTACTGTGGGTTACATAGGTGGAAATTATGAAACCTCTCCCCTAATTAACTCATGCTTAAAAGTGCACTCAGAGAAAAACATATTTATCTTTAAACCCTGTAAACACACAATCAACTTTCACACTCAATAACAACAGGTTATACTTCCCACAGCCAGCAGATAATTACAAATCAGTATCTGTATTGTATGTGTTAGTATTTTCATTGTATGTGTAAAAGGTGGAATAACAGATGCAAAACGTTTCTTGCAATCTTTGTTAAAGGGAAATAATAAAATAGTGCCATACAAATTATCATCAATGAGCTATGTCTATGTGGGTATAGAATGTGTGCTTTTATATTCTAGTTGCAGTCTATGTGGATTCCAAGGCACATTTCCAAATAGGGATTTATATATTATTCTGGATGGACACACATTGCATTATATCTCATTCAGTGTTTGTTCCAATTCTTATTTACTCTCGGCTCCAATCATCATTCAGTCTCTGCTCTAGTTATCAGTGCCTCTCCCAATCATCATTCAGTGTCTGTATCAAATTATCATTTAGTCTCTGTAAAATGTTTTTTCAAAATGCTGCTCCAAAAGCCTGCCTATTTAGCCCCCTCCCACAAGAATAAGATTTTCTTATAAAAGGTGTGCACCCAACTAAGACACTGACAGCATTGAATGATCTGAATTGCAAAACAACCTGTATTAGAAGGAGAGGACACCCAGGTAGAGATACAGTAAGGTCATCACTACCTGTTTGTGGTGTCTCTGTCTGCAACCAGGTTGTGAATTAAAAGCTACTCACTCAATGGTGTTGGGGCTGAGACTGTGTGCATACATTTGATAATGAAGTATTTCAGGCATGAAGAGGCTGGCTTGGGAGGCAGGCCTATGCTGCATCATTCTGCAAAACCTTTATTTGTGCAAAAAGAATAATGATTTGAGCATGCACAAAAAACAGAAAATAGAGCATATTAATGAAGCCAAAATCTGTCAGATGCATTAAAGTGGCATTGGTGCCTAGAGTGACCGTTTATTAAAAAAAAAAAAATCTCACCCCTAAAACAATACTAGTTTCCTGAATAAATCAAGGACAGGAATAACAGGAATACTCAGAGTCAAGACAAAGCCGGGGTCAGGATACCAGAAATCACGAGTCAAATACGAAGCCGAGGTCAAAAAGGTCAAACACAGGAAATCACAAGAGAATCACTAGGAGCACTAAACAAGGTTCTAACAGAAACCACAATAGGGCAATGAATGGGGGCTAAAAGAAGCGTTAAATAGGCTTACCTATGTTCTGATAGGTCCACATCATCACTGCGATCCAAAACAGATTAGGATCGCAATGATGACCTGGTCACTTTAAGAGTTGGCGTGACATCACGTCCACATCTATATATAGACGTACTGACGCCAGCCACGTAGTTTAGTCAGACCATGCGGCAGGAGGAGGTTGGCTAGAGAGAGAGGTGAGTCTTCCTCAGTGTGCCGCTCGGTTGCGGAGCGATTGGACTGCGTGGCAGGAGGTCGACTAGGATTGAGGCAGTTGAGTTTTCCTCAGTGTGCCGGGAGGTCGCACGGAGTGGTCAGACCGTGGGGCAGGAGGGGGTCTGCGCGGCTCGGCGGATGTAAGTAATACCACACCTTTCCAGTCTTTCAAACCTGCATTTCCTCTTAGTTTCTCTCTCCTACCAGCATTATATTATCTTGTTTAACAAATATAGATCATATAATAAAAATACAGCAGTGAAATAGACAGCAGAAGTCCACCCACTCACATTTACTTATAATAGCAGTGCTAAGTATATGAAAATAAAGTTAATTGTATTATAGCAGTTTTAGCAGAATATAAAAATACTATTCAATTAAAGTTACTCTAACAGGAAATAGATAGATAGATGGATAGATAGATAGATAGATAGACAGACAGACTTACTATAGTATTTCATGCTATCTCGGCCTTATCATTTTATAAAATATAAATAATTACAGTACATTTTAAGTCATACATTTCATTTAATAATAATAAAAATGGTACAAGTTAAACAGATGTATTCATGATCTTGAAAGCCAGAGTAGCCTTTGACATCTAATATGTCCACATTGCATGCGCTGTGTAAGTGAGACAAATACACACAGCATGTACAATGAGGACAATTTAGAGTCATTTTCATGGTCCACCATGGATATATTCAGGTCTGAATAAGACCAGTCAAAAGGTGGATTACAGTTAACAAAGATGGGTTCACATTCAGTCTTGGTACATAAGACACTGGAATCGTTAATGATGGATGCATGATAGGCCCTGAAACAAGACACTCAACGTGTCTGGTCCAAATTAGGACTGAAACAAAGATTGGACTTGTATTGTATACACGATAAAATACAAAGGGATTAGAAAAGTACAAGAGATTAAGACAAGGGCAGTAATATCAAGGTAGAGAAGCATACAGGAGATGGTAAGATTTGTAAAGTTTCATTAGAATTGAGAAACAGCAAAACACATAGAAGTGATGCCTGATACATTGAGTATTGAACAATAAATGTGTGCTTACCAGACTGTTACATTTTTTAATGAAGATTTATAGCAGGGAAATTTGCAACTGACATTCACTCTACTCTCCAGACGTTTACTTGATGAAAGACTAGAGACTTGACTGAAACATCAATTGCAAATTTACCTGCAATAAATCTTTGTTAAAATATTATTAAGTCTCATGGGTTAACCTTTCCTTAGAATTTTTGTGTTAATTCTATAAATTGCATTTGCATACATGAATGGATATATATGTACACACACACACACACACACATACATATATATATATTGTAGATTGAATTAGCCGTATTAGTCCAGTAGATAAAATGCCAAAATACCATAGTGTGGCAGTATGCAATGATACATTTTTTATTGGATTAACATAATACTTAAAAGACAAGCTTTCAAGAGTCTTCCTCTGTTTCTCAGGCCTGAAACAATACTGATCAATATGATAGACTTAAAGAAGAGAGAAAAACTCTCAAAAGCTTGTCTTTTAAGTATTATGTTAGTCCAATAAAAAGGTATCATTGCATGTTGCAATACTCTGATATTTTGGCATCTTGTCTACTATACTAATATGGCTAATCCAATCTACACTATATACATATCACAATATATACTGAACAAAATTATAAATGCAACACTTTTGTTTTTGCCCCCATTTTTCATGAGCTGGACTCAAAGAACTGAACTTTAGAGTGGACTTTTATTGTGGCCAGCCTAAGGCACACCTGTGCAATAATCATGCTGTCTAATCAGCATCTTGATATGCCACACCTGTGAGGTGGATGGATTATCTCGGCAAGGGAGAACTGCTCACTAACACAGATTTAGACAGATTTGTGGACAATATTTGAGAGAAATAGGCCTTTTGTGTACATAGAAAAAGTCTTTGAGTTCAGCTTATGAAAAATGGGGGCAAAAATAATAGTGTTGCGTTTATAATTTTGTTCAGTGTATATACAGTGTAGATTGGATTAACCATATATGTATATATATATATATATATATATTGAATTTATAAAATAAATGTATTGATGAGTAGCATTCCTTTTAGATATATCTTTCATGAATTACCCATTGCACAGCGCTACGGAATTTGCTGGCACTATATAAATAATAAAATAATAATAAAAAAATAATAATGAAATTTCAACTTAATATTTACTCATCACCATTTCTTCCAAACTTGCATAATGTTGACCTCCCACAAGAATAATCTTTCTGTTTGATATATATATATATATATATATATATATATATATCTCAAATGCATATTATTTGGCAGGCTTTCTACCAAATTGACATATGTAACCACATTACTGCTATGCTTTTTTGATTATGATTGCTTTAACAGTTTTATAGTTTAGTGTCTTGCATACCATATCAGACAACATCCAAAGAGCTCAACCTGTAGGTGAAAGTTGTAGGTGAAGAAAAACATAAGAAAAATATCTCTCACAAGAATAATTATAAGAAAAACATCTCCCACAAGCTTGATCCTGATTATTTTTCTAAAATTGAGCCACAGAACATGGATCACTCACGCAAAACTTGTTACTCTGAACAATAATGTTGTTCTGTGAGATACCACCAAATTAAGAACTTCTCAATAAGTAATGATAGTGGCAGTGGTACATACGGATGATGTTTCTACTTCAAGCTCCCCCCCCCCCCCCCCCCGGTTGTCATCATTGCTTTCCAATACCATGGCGCAAAAGGTCCTTGGAGGCTGTCCTCAAAAAAGGCTGGCAAAAAGTTTGCTTAGCTACACTTACATACTTCTAAAATGCAAAGGATCAAGAACAATCATTTAAATTCTTCTTCTTTAATAAAAGAACACTTCAGACATGTCCAGGATGGCACTGCAGACTTACAATAACATCTCGTAGGAACACCCTATAATTAGAACCTTTAGGGCAGAATCAGATTGTGGGGTATGTTCCAGGTGGTGGATTTTTTGTAAAAATTCAGACATAAAATGCTATTCATATCAAAAGCTGTATAGAGTATTTATATATGATATAAATGAAAAGACACTATAACTTTATTCCATTTCATCACATACCGATTTGCTCTCTGACACAAAGTGTATAATTATCCAATCACAATGTAAGAGAGAATCATATAGAAAACTCAACGGCATCTAAATACTTCCATTTTCCCTATAAGCTCTCATTGTGGGCAAGCTTGGTGTTTTATTAACATATTTCTTCTTTTTTTGTGTGTGGTAGTCCTAGTAATAGATATTAGTTAATATTATTAAAATTATTACTTTTTCTTCTTCCGCCTGTCGCTCAAGATAGAGCTAGAGTACCCAGACTGCTAAATAGCATTTCAATGTTTTTTTGTTTTTTTTTTTTAAAAAACAGTTGCTGTTTCCTAAAATCTGACTTAAAAAAACTGAAAAGAAAGGCTTTTTTAAAAAAAAAAAATACATACTCACATAAGTATATAAAAAAAATGGGCAATGCAAATGTGTTATATAACCTATTAGTGATTTATTTAGTATTAGGAAAAAAAATTCTGATGTTAGTCAAATGTAATGACTTACAATTAGTCAAAAGAGTTTTTTCTACTTATTTTACAAAATAAATCTAAATATTTTTTTCAGAATTGTGTGGTTTTATTTGTGCTAGGATGTTCCACATTGCTTCACCTATCTCATCACTTATGTCTGGTATTTTCTATCACATTATAGATAGTGTTTCCAACTGTTACATTGATTTTGTTCACTGATCTGTTTAATACCGTTATGTTATTAAATTGCTACAGAGCCTCTTGCCATAGCACTCATAAATGACATTGCTATAATTTCATGAAGTGACACACTGTGTGTTCAGATGAAGAAGATAATATCTATAGAACAATTTCAGATTTAGATCATAACCCTAGAACATTGTTTATTTTTCTATTCGTGCTTTAAAACTAAGCCACTGTTTCGGTGTATTAGGAAATATATTTAGTTTCAATGGAAACTTGTTCAATACAAACATAAGCACTTTTTTTTTTTTTTTATTCTGTGAAAACAATGTTGATTGATAGACAGCAGACAGGTAGAAATGACAAACTGAAACAGACAGACAGAGATAGACAAAAAGACTTATGGAGATAGACAGGAAAACAAAGATAGAAAAATAGACACAGAAAGACACTAGGCAGACAGAAAGACACAGACATAGACTGACAGTTAGTGACAGAAACAGACAGACTAAAACAGACAGTCCGAGAAACGTACATAAACTGACCAACAAAGGGAGATAGAAACAGAAAAGTATATGGAAAGACAGATATTTCGAGAGACAGATAGACTGTCTTCTACGTATCTTTAATTTTATTATTTGTTAATTTATGTCAGTTGTTTATACATACTAGTTTGTTGACCTTTAAAGAGGCACAGAATAGCTTCACCATAAACATACTAATATTCTATTTGATGGCTCTAACATGTTTCTGAACTTTCCATTTTATTATTGGTCAACATATTTAATGTTAAATACCTGAAGTTCTTCTCTATTCTAATATTATAGTAGAGATGAGTTAAAAAATAAATAAATAAATAAATAAAACACGACAGCAGATATGACCTTTTCATCCAGCTATTTCCTCCAGATTCTTCTGTATTCAACTAACTCTCATGTATTTTAAAAGATGATTTGCCATTATAATAAATGTACCATCAAATTGCAGTAAGTGACTCAGAGGACAGATATGCTGCCCCCTTAGCAGCTATATACTTCTATTGTGTCTGAAAACTTAAGAAATATAGAAAAAAAAAAGACAAACATAAAAAAAACAGTTTTTGTATAATTTATGTACTGGTCTTTTAGTCTTCCTGGTATCTCTAGATTACTTCGTTTACAAGCTTTGTTCTTGATCATATTTCTTTATAAATAACGTAACTGCTACATATTCTCAGATTAATTTGGCTACATTTTATATAGATGAGCAAATGACCATCTTGCTTTTTTCTGTGATTAAATTAAAGGACAGCTGTCAACTCAAAACTATTTTTAATATAATAATCATTTTAATTAAGTTTTGAAAGGAAATATAAAAAAAAAAAATAAGTATATGTAAAAAAATGAGAAAAACCATGATAGGATCTTTTAGCCATATACATACATCTTGGGTAAGACAGTGTTGAAACAACCAACAGTTAGTCTCCATGGTCCTTCTTTGTAAGGAATGAAGAACGGACGACCACAGAGACTGACTCGTTTTATTTTAGATATACATCATTTAAAAAAATATATATACGGTATGTTTCTTTTCAATACTTGATGAAAGGATTATTATATTAAAATAGTTTTGACTTGATAGTTGTCCTTTAAAGACCATTACAGAGGGACTTTGTTACCACTTACCCAGTGAGTTGCATTAGTGTCATCACAGAACTCCTGTTTTACTTTGAGGGCAATCTACAGCAACCCTTTATAAACTCCAAAATATACCACGAATAATGAATGTTCAATGCTCAATGCATGGTACTTCCAAATGGTCATTAGTAAATTGGTCATTAGAGGGGTAAAGGTTTAAAAATAATATCAGGAAGTATAACTTTACTGAGAGGGTAGTGGATGCATGGAATAGCCTTCCAGCTGAAGTGGTAGAGGTTAACACAGTAACGGAGTTTAAGCATGCATGGGATAGGCATAAGGCTATCCTAGCTATAACATAAGGCCAGGGACTAATGGGATTATTTCAAAAATTGGGCAGACTAAATGGGCCAAATGGTTCTTATCTGCCGTCACATTCTATGTTTCTATGTTTCTATGTTTCAATGTGTCTATGTGTCCATGTTTTTCTGTGACTTTCCTAGGGTTAGTTAAAATTCCTGCTACATATCAAGCACAGCTAGCTACTAATATTTCTGATGGCTTTTATTATTCTTGGTAACGTATATACCAACAAGGACATCTGGATACTATTCAAGTCAAGCATGAAAAAAAAGTCTCAGTTACAAACTTAATTAAAAATGAATTTAAAATAGAGCTTTGACACAGAATGAACAGAAGATATACCAATTAGAATGCAAATTAGTTTGACAGGTTAGGGAGGTCTTTCTCCTTGATCTTAAAACATAAATATGTAAAAGACTGGACTTTGTGGATACTCAGTGCCTTTTCCAGTTAATTTTATGTCAAATCTTAAATTATTTAAAATTCCTCAATTGCAAGTGGTTATTGTGTCTTGGAACGTCATCTAACATAATTTGTTATGTTAAAATCAAGCCTGGATCTAAACCTGCACCAGTAAAGTGGAACGGTCACATGTCCGGAAATTACACCATCAAATAAAACCTTGATAAACCTGGATATTGTGTTAACTTTTTCCATGCGATGATCCAATTCCTATAAAATATGTAGTAAATTATGTAGCATGGAACATTGCTAAACATTGTTTCTCTTTTAACTTTTCCACTAAGTTAATTGGCAGTATAGAGCAACATTTAGAATTACTATGGACGGGGAGCCTAGATGGAGATACACAATTACAGAATAGAGGTAAAAACAGATTTATGGCTTTCTACATTTGATAAACTTCGTGATAAATAAACATAATATAAAAATTATTTGTGATGCACAGTTCCCTATTAAGTAGTGGCATTATTTGAAATAGAAAGACTTGTAATTGTACATCAAAATTGTAGATATATAATTGCTCTCAGTTTATTCATCTTTAATATCAATTGCACAAGTCTATCAAAATTAATGGACACATCCCATTTTTTGAGAACAATGATCTAGGTTCATTGAATAGTCATAAATGTGTAAATGTAAAAGGAAACTAGACATACTTTTATAGATCCAGTTCAAACCATTTTTTGTTATCAGATCCCGCAATAATAGAGCATTTAGGACCTGCTCTGCAGTATTTTGGACTTCTTGCACACGTCTATGGAAGCGTTTTTTGTTAATATTTAATCATTGCAGCATAAATGTGAATCGAAACAGACGTATAGCAATATAATTCATTTTATTTCAACGTGGTGCATTATAAGCTGTTCTGGGATTGTGATGAATTAAATCTCCTGTAGCTTTGCAAATTACTTTTAAATCTCCTGTTAAAAATTGATTTTCATAATATATGTATTAATCACCTTGCTTTCAAATTTTTGGACGAATAGTCGGACAAATGCATGCTTGGAAGAACATGACATAGAATTGCTTTATTTCAACCTAGAAAAATCTGCAGTGCTCATACTGTATATTGAGGAAAAAAATTACTACCAGCACATCAAAATTCCCAAGCTGCTTTAATCTTCCAATCTTCTACAATTTGTTCTGCTTTGACTGATAAACTTAATTGTCTCTTGTTAATAAATACAATTATTTATTTCTACTCCCTACCCTTCGTGACAGAAATCACACTACACACACGTTTCTGAACGGAAGCTAAGCAGACAGATTGACTTAAAATATACCCACATGCAGAATTGAAGTCAAATTAACCCTCAGGCAGTTAAGGCCAACAATATTCTTAGACAGTGTTAAGAGCTGGTTGAAGCAATCTACTGTTGAGATAGACTGTTAGAATGGAAAGTATCGAGCTTTGCTGTACAAACTCTCAGTCTCACTGTCTGAATATGATTGCAAGTATTAGGGAGATTGCCGGACATTGCTGGACATGCTTTAGAGAGCAATCACTGCAACACTTGACATTAATATAAATATACCAGGAATGACTAGTGTTGATTTTCTATATATATAATTAGATCCATCAACCAGGACAAATATTGCGAATGTAGAGGAGAAATAAAAGCATTGTTTCATTTCTCCCTTATACTGTATGTATATCTATGCTGACTGACAGGTATGAGGGACGGAACTTATAGCAGTGATTGACGGAAAGTTAAGCTGGAGGCACTGATTTTCAGAATAAAAGGCAATGCAAGCATAGACAAAATGGGAAGCTATGGTCTTAAATCGTCTCTATTGGAATATTTTATACAACTTACTGCTTTATGGGTAGATCCAAAACAAAAGAAGAATGACCTTGGAGATTTCTAGAATCAGTTATTTATTGATTATTGCTCAGTTATGGAGAATTATTATATACATACCTATTAAAAGATACTATCATCTAGCATCAAAATCACATTTGTGTACTGTAAATTGTAAAACTCCACAGTGCAATGTGTATCTATTTCAGATTAATGGGTACTCCTGTGGGTAGTATTAAAAAAAAATATGTTTCTGCACTGTCTATAAACTACACCTCCATTCGGGTACAAAACAATAAACATATCAACGATGATTGTATCAGCACAAAGGAATAAAAAATATAAATATTAGGGATTTAGAATGCTCCTACCTGTTATTACTGTTTGACACATGTTTTATCTGAAAATCAAAAGAAATTGGATTTTGCATGAAATAACTTGCAGGAATTGAAAAATCTATTTTAGAACATTTACATGAAATCAAAACAGATATTTGCAAAGCAGATAGTCTTTTATTCCTTTTAACTAGCAGAGAGCCAGTTAAGAATAAGAGTAAGCTAATTTTATTATTTTTAATATACTGCCAACCTACTCCCTCAGCGCCTTACCATAAAAGAAAGGGAGTGCTTAAGGGTGAAGATGGCTCTACTTAAGTGAGCTAACAATCTACCAGAATTTTAAGGAAGTCAAGATATATCATATCGAGGACACTTACTGGTGGGGTGGTCAGCCAGTGAGTCAAACGTGGGTTTCCTAGTTCCAAGCCAGTAACGTTGCCATTGCTCTAACCAGCCAATGTTAATTTCCTTACCCAGTACTTCTTAAAGGACCACTATAGTGCCAGGAAAACATACTTGTTTTCCTGGCACTATAGGGTCTCTAGGTCCCCCCTCCCTCTGGGCCCCCTCCCGCCAGGCTCTAGGGGGTGGAAAGGGTTAAATCTTACCTGTTTTCCCCCGCTGGGCTCTCTCGCGAGGGAACTCTCCTCCTCCTTTTCGCCATCATCGGCTGAATGCGCATGCTCGGCAAGAGCCGCGTGCGCATTCAGCCAGTCCATAGGAAAGCATTCGCAATGCTTTCCTATGGACGTTGCCGTCTTCTCACTGTGAAAATCACAGTGAGAAGAGCGGAAGCGCCTCTAGCGGCTGTCAATGAGACAGCCACTAGAGGCTGGATTAACCCTAAAGTAAACATAGCAGTTTCTCTGAAACTGCTATGTTTTCAGCAAAAAGGGTTAAACCTAGTAGGACCTGGCACCCAGACCACTTCATTAAACTGAAGTGGTCCGGGTGCCTATAGTGGTCCTTTAACCATTTCTAATGTACATGACATTAGCTTTACAACCTAGTTTTGAACTTTTAACTTAGCTAAGGGACTCATTCTTTATTTTTTTTATGCAATATATAAAATAATTAATCATAAAAATCCTCATTAGACTCTTCCCAGTATCAGAGATGTCTGCTAACCACACCTACAGATATCAGTAGATGTTTAACTGCAACAGGAGTGATAAGCGTAGAGAAAGCAAGAAGGTCCTCATTTACTCATCCCTTTTGACATCCTTTTATCTTTTTTACTATTATCTGGATTAATGCAAGTTAGGAAAAGAAGTGTGATCTCTGTTATTGAATTTGGAGCACTTCCTGCTCCTTAATCCGAGGGAAAGATCTCTTTTACCTTGACTGCTTATAAATATATGTTATGGATAGAACAATAAGTCTTTATTAAAATTAACTATAAACATAAAACAATGACAGTTTTTTTTAAATCATGGATGACAGCAGACGTACTGGTAAAGGGCATTGAGAATGTTTTTTTTTTATCATGACGTAAATGATGAAGATAAAAATGTATATTTCCCATGGAATGTAATATTATAGAATTTTCATTATATAAAAATAAAACAGTTACAATATAGGATTTGTGACAAGAAAGGGAATTAAGTCATATTCAAGCTTTAATGTGGAAAAAATATAATTTTAAAACCGGCTCCCTGTGAATACAAGGGGGAAATTTTTACAAAAAATTGCATGGGAATGTGAAGTCAACCAATTTTCTAAATATAGGCCTTAACAGCTAAGGGCTCTATTTAAAATTTGTGGATAAGCTTTTCAAAT
The DNA here is from genome assembly GCF_036172605.1 of Pelobates fuscus. Taxonomy (NCBI): domain Eukaryota; kingdom Metazoa; phylum Chordata; class Amphibia; order Anura; family Pelobatidae; genus Pelobates; species Pelobates fuscus. The sequence goes on along the minus strand of NC_086325.1, from coordinate 47,767,181 downwards.
AATGTAATATTTTTAAATACATTTTTAAAGTAATTGTTTCAAAATATTCAAATATCAAAAGTACATAGTGTATAAAAACATATCAATAAATAAAAAATATCAAAATATTAAAATATTTTTGAAAATATAAAAATTTAATTTAAAAGTGTATCCAAAAATAATAAATGTTTTGAAAAACATATCTGAAAATAAGAAACCAGTCTAAATTAGGGGAAACACATCGGCATGCCCCATGCCACACGCTGGATTCACGCCGCTTTTGATGATGAGACGCATACGTGCCGGCATCATTACATCAATAACATGGTCCTGCACCATCTCTGCTGGCCCAAAACATTTCGGGGGGATGGCCTTAAAGCAAAAGAAGCTCCCATATAAAAAGGGCACCTTTTACTTTGTTCTTTGCCCTATTGTGGTTCTTAGTATTCCCTATAGTGCTACATACTATTTCTCTGTGATTACTTGGTATATTTTGACTCGGCTTGGCTATTGACTGTTCTGCTCCCTGGTTTCCTCACTCGGCTTGTGTCCTGACATTTCTCCTTTCTGGTATCCTGACCCGGCTATTACTGCATCGCTTTCCTGATATCTGTTATCCTCACTTTTGGCTATTTTGGCTATTCCCTGACGACTATTTTTTAACTTGCGTTAAATCAGACCTAAGGCTCGGTAATATGTTATTAGGTTTTCAGTGGATTTACATACTACGTGTTGTTGTTTTTTTCACAACCTTGATAATAATTTAGTGGGAAAAAAACAAACACATTATATTATTATACATTATATAACTAGCAACCATTTGTTATATTGTTTCTTTATGTACTGTCAGAGTACTATATATATATATATATATATATATATATATATATATATATATATATATATCTTATTTGGTTTATCTAAAAAATGTACATAGCATTTATAGGTTTATTATATTTTTGGCAATGCTCTAAGTCATACGTTTCTTAAAATACTTGAAAATGGAAACCATATGTTAGAGTGTGTAACCAATTATAACAAATACCAAAACAATATTCAAGAACTATGTGGAGAAAAATGAATGCAAACTCATATTCAAATGACCTGACTTACCCTCCCTCCAGATGTTCATCCCAAAAAAACTGAATGAAGATTTAACTAAGAGATGTGTTTCAGGTTGTCACATTGCCCAACTAGCTTCAGATCCTGATTTAATGTCAAGCATATGAACTCGTATGCCTGCCGCAGGCTTTTTTAAATATCCCAAACTATGTCACCCTCAAAGACACTTCAGGTTATGACAATGTCAAACAAAGCAACTATATTAACCCTTTTACAAGATGGACTTTAGAATGCTGATGTATATAAAAAAGTATATACTGTCATTCTGGAGTTCTGAATTGTCTCTGGTAGCAATAAGTTCACAATAATGCTCAGTAGAAGGTTCATGAAATAGCTTGCTGTGCCAAAAAAAACATGCACAACTAAGACTGGTGCATGGGTTTTTGGCTACACAGATAAATATGCATTTTGCCACTCCAACCCTTCCCCACGAAGGGTGTACATACTACATTAACAAACGGTGCAACATGCAAACACAACAATTAATGCTTTGGAGCTTTTATGATAGTCATCATTGTCACACAATAATGTGAGTTGTGTTGCTTTCTGTTTTCCTCATTTGCCTTGACCTCCATGGCAATACAACTCACAGTAATGTGCAATGTTTATGAGTGTATCACAGAAATCCACAGTAAGGAAAGTCATAGCAATGTGCTGTGTTTGTGAGTGTATCACTGGGCTCCATAGCAAAAAACAACAACTTCATAGTAATTTGTGGTGTGTATCAGTTTACCACATAACGCAACAACAATTGCCAATACACCCATGTCACATATCGCAAACAGCCAACATACACATCTCACACAGACAACACACATATTACACAAAAGGCCATAGTCAAAGTGCCAGTAAATACAATCCTTCAGTTAAGCACCCAGTGATCATAGTACCCAATCGGGTTTATAAATAGTAATAACCCAGAAGAGATGGGTATGGTGAGATGATCATCTCACTTCTGGTATTTGTTCCATAATGTCCTCTACCGGGTCCTGGGTCCATTCTTTCTTACAGGAAGGACAGAGGCCAACTGTACAGCCATATGGTAGCGCCAGCCCGGTACACAACCCTAAGGTCATCATGTGCAATGCTAAGTCTCAGGTTGATATAATGCTAAACATCATTGGACTCTGGAATTGAAAATATGTTCTCTGGAGCAATAAATTACACTTCGCCATTTGGCAATCCGAGAAACAACTGTGATATTGTCAGGGTTTCTTTGCTGTTTTAAACAGCAACCCTTCCTTTTTCAGTGACTGAGTTTTCAGCTGTAATTAAAGATCAGCATGAGTATGTTGCCACGGTTACTCACCTGAGAATAGTAACCAACCCTGCTGCTAATCAGTTCAGCCTATTTAAGCAGCAAATCCCAGAACCTCCTTGTCCTTGCGTGGTTTCCTGTTCCCCAGAAGTCTCCTTGTTCCTGTGTTTCCTGTTTGTTCCTGGTTCCTGACTCCGGCCTTGTTCCGCTGCTCTCCATGCTCCTGATCCTGGCTTGTCTGTCTACCAGCTCTGGTGACTGACCCCTGCTTGATTCCTGGACTTTGCTTTTGGTTATTTATTTGTTATTTATTAATAAAGGTGTTTTTGCATCTAGCTCTGTCTCTGTCTGCTCCCTGGTCCCTGACATATATCGATTATATCAGGAGAACACTATATTTCTTATTGCATGGGCCTGCTGGAGAAGAAATTATGGTTTTGTTCTGGTTTTAATGTCTTCAGCAACGTATTTTACTTAAATGATTTTGAAGTTCTTAATGGGGTTGATTTGTTTAGAGGAGGTATTCATAAAACACACTTATCGACATAAATTACTATAGTGTCACTTTAACATAATTCTCATAAAGAAAGTTGGATCAAGTAAAAAGTTATATAGGCCTCTTTAGAACAGTTACTTTGAAATGAAGGTAATACAACCAAATGTAGACCTCCAATTAGGTATAATGCCTACGCAAGTGAATAAGAATAACATTAATTATGCAGATTATTCCAATTATTCCAATCTTTAAATTATACCATGAGCAAAAGTCAAGGGAAAGGAAATACCCAATACACAATGTTTGAACTAGTGTTACCTAAATAGGTAAGAAAATGGATAGTGGTGTATTACTGGTCTTAATGGTGTGTTTTTATTAGGCAGAATCATGTTAAAGGATAATAGAAGGCTGTAAAAATGAGGAGAAGCCAAGTCAAAAACTAGGAAATTAGAGAAGGACTCATGCATTATTGGGATCATAGAGAACCCACCAAAAACAATGTGTACAGGTGCAAAAAGGTTTTAAATAGCCATAAGCCCTAAGGTTCGAACTGCATCTTTCCTGCACCACCAAAACATGGTGTATGTGCTTATACACTGGAATGAGGAAGAACAGGTCCATTTGAATAATGGCGCCATGTCATAAAAGGACAAATTAAGAAAGCAGCTGGTGTTAGAATTGTTGCCAGAATTATATATAGACTGGGTAGTGCTGCAAGTAGCCAATGGCAACGTCACACACATGGCTTTGTGCTCTTCATACTCTTTATTTGGAATACCAATATATTATATACAAAGCTTGGCCTTGAAATATTTGGGTAAAATAAATAATATCTGAAAAAGGAGCAATATTTTTAATAAAAAACCTGCAAAATTTATAGCAAACTTTTAATTATTTATTGAGTTTTGAGTTTTTAGAGGTGATAGTTGTTATTATAGTCTAATGTTCATTAAAGACTTGTACAGAATGAATTTTTAGTTCTTTTAGTTATTCAATTTTATTCTTGCATTTATTTTTTGGTTCTACTAAAATTCGGAGAATCCTTGATTTATTGACAGTGGTCAAATGGTTAAATGCCTTTAGTGAAGCAAGGGTTCAACATGTGGTGGCTAGTCAGTGACTCCTAGCCAGCTGCCACATTTAAATGAGCCTATGGGGTTCAATATGTCCCCCATATGAGTATAAGTGAAGAAGTAGACATGTCTACTAACCTTACAAAACTAGCGGCGAGGCAGCTATTACCCACATGTGGGGGGAGTGGGGAGGTAGAGGGGAACACTATGTCCCCTATCATTATGTATATAAAGAGCCCCATCTTAGGACTATGTTCCCACCATTTTATTTCATTAGTTTTTTTTTAAACTTATTTTTAACCGTAATGGCCCCACCATGGGTGCCAGTGTCTGCTTGTTGCAATGAATGAATGACTAAATACAATTGGTCTGTGAGCCATCTTGTCATTTTGCCAGCTTTATGTACTTTTTCAGACAACATGAACAAAAATATAAATTTTTGGTAATTTTGTCATTCTTAAGAATACGAATGTGCATGCACAAAGAACATGTGAGTAAAATAATACTTACACATTATACTTCATTATACTCTTCCATCATGTGTAATGTTCACATCGAAAGCTATTTTTTTGAAACATTCAGAAATATATAAAAACATCTACTTACCTTTGTAGAACTTAAACTATTTAACATTGTTTTTATATTTTGCCAGCTTGGGTGATGACATACTCCTTATCTCGTGATCCATGGAGTCTTTTTCTAGAAAGGGGCCTGTTTGGAAAAAAAAAAAAAGTATGGATTGAGAACAATGAAAATGTTGTTCTTTTATAAAATATTGTAGTTCAAGGTATAAAATATATTTTTGTTGAAGCTTGAAAAAAATATTATGCACTAAGACCTCAATTTAATATTTGTGGATAAGCTTTTTAAGTGACTTAATATATTTGGATCAACTATTAAGATTTTGATGTATTTTAATATATGATATTTTTTTCAATATTTTGAATAAAATTATTTTAAAAGTTTATTCAATCATATGAAATAATTTGAAAAGCGTATCCACTAATATTAAATGAAGGCCTAAATACTTAAAGTCAATACTCATAAAAAGCATAAACTAAGATTTTACTCCATTTATCTTTATATGCACAACTCAACATAGAGCAAACTCACAAAATCATCCAAACTCTTATCTGGTTTCTTACTACTGGGGACAGCAGAAAAAGTTCTTAAAGGCAGGTTGAGCAGCATAGTATTACATAATTAAATGTGTGCTCATAGTTCCATGTATGGGCAGCAAACTTGACTGTCAAGCTGGAATGAATGTTTTTTTTCAGACTTGCTAGTTTTACTGGTCACACAAAAAGTGTACCCCCACCACCCTCTGCCCACCCCCTTCTGCTCTGCTTTTAATCTTTCCAATGACATAAATATATTCCATGCATCTATCAAACTTTTTAAAGGACCAATGCCTGGTGCAAATTTTACCAATGCATTGTTTAAAACAGCCAGACAGGCAAGGAATATGTCTGTATATTGTCCGGAGTTAAAATATTTTTACCAAAATTGATCCAGGATTCTATCTGAATATCCTTAATGCCAAGTAGACCAAGAATCCACTGATAATCACTTGGTATTTATCAAAAATGAGGAAACACAAGCTTGTCTAGCCCTGGCTTTACTTTAGACCAGGGTTGGCAACCTTAGGCTCTCCAGATGTTGTGGACTACCTCTCCCCTGATGCTTTGCCAGCATTATGACTGTAAGCATTATGGGAGATGTAGTCCACAACATCTGGAGTGCCACAGGTTGCCTACTCCCGCTCTAGCCGGCAGTTTAACATATTAAGGGATCTGGAAGAATAATGGAGAGAGTCCTTTTTCCCTGATTGATATTATTAGCTCTTTACTCACTGCGTAGAGACAACGGAAGAGGGGATCCTTTTTATAAACTCAGAGATTATATGTTGTGTCTGGCCAATGCCTAATTAATAATAGGCCTGTTTCCTTCTTCTTCTACCTACCATGATACAAATGGATGAGAAGGCAAATATTTAAAGATTGCAGCCTCTTCAAAATGTATCAAAGGTTTTTAGGACTGCTGCTATGTGTGCTTATTTTTTCACATTTTCCCCTGGCAAGTGTTAAATTGATGCTTGCAACCAAGTTAATGTTGCGAGCTGCCTTTTGCTCTGTCACTCAGCTGTTCACTCTATTAGTTAAAGGAACACTATAGTGTCAAGAATAGTAGTGCTGAACTGGCTGTTTAGGTGACTGCCCCCTGTCTGTGCAGTAAAAAATGAATTTTACTCCCATTTTCTCCCACTTGGCACCAATCCTGCTGAGGCTGGCCCCTCCTGGCTCCATCTCCATGGTTGAGATCATCAGTCTTGATGATCTCAGCCAATCCAATGCTTTCCCATAGGAAAGCACTAGGAGGTTATTGCACATGCGCAGCAAAACACCAAGTTGTACCAGTCAGCATCTTTTCATAGAAATGCATTAAATCAATGCATCTCTATGGTAAACATTCACTGTCTCCACGCAGTGTTTAGAATGCTAACACTGCAGGGAAATGAAATTTGACACCAGAAACACGAAATTAAGCTGTAGTGGTTCTCGTGACTTTAACATATTTCTCATAAAGAAAATAAGTTAGAATGTAGGCCTCTTTGGAACAGTTACTTTCGAAATTAAGTTAATACAACCAAACGTAGACCTCCATTTAGGTATAATGCCTACGCAAGTGAATAAGAGTTAATTATATTAGGGTAACATTAACTGTGCAGATTTTGATTCATATAACCCATAAACTCTGCACTATTGAAATATCGTATACGTTAAAAATCTTGAAATGTTTTCTACAGCTTTAAACCTAAAAAGAGGTTCTAATATGTAAGTATACTAATGATAAAAATAAATCTATTTAAAGTTCCTTGAAGGACAAGACGTAATTAATAGACTAAAGTTTATTGTTTAACAAAATGATGCACTTTTAGTTGTCTGTACCATTAGCAGTGGATATTTTACAATATTATTCTCTGTGTTTATGTGCTCTTTAAAACTCCCTATACTCATGTCATGACCATCTGTTAAGCTGGGATAATAGCCAGTGGAGCTCATCGAATGCCAGTTAAATATCTCCAACGAATAACAATTTAATATTCTAATATATATTCTAATTATGTAGTGATCGGCATAGCTGTGCAATAACAATTTCTTCTCTCTATATTTGTGTTTTTGTGGAATTGGAAAGTCATCAGGATGTTTTATGGCACAATAAAGTCAAATGATGGACCACTGGATGTTCAGCTTGATACTAACAAATAGCCGTACTTCCTGTCACTATAATCTACTACCATCTCGAGAGCCTGTTTGCAAATCAAGCGTTCAAACTGCTTTGACAAGTAGAAGAGCACAAGATTTCCAGGGATAGTTACTGCACGCAAATGAGCATAGTCATTGATGTCAATGTATCTCATGAAAAGACTATGAATACAAATCTATAGAGTATAAATATATATATTTAATAAAAAAAATCATACTCAAAAATAATAGTTTAGTAAACTGTGGATGCTTTCGGATTACTCCAAAACTTTTGAGAGGTGGGGAACTTCCCTATGTAACATTCTTTATTCGGTACGATAGATAAGGTTCTCCCCCATCAATTTGCAGTAAAACTGCAAAAATAGGATTTTACTCACCTGGAATCCAGGTGACTTTTCCTGCACTAATCTTCCATGCCCTCTCTGATGTCACAGGACCCTGCACGGTCCAATCACAGGCTTCTCGTAGAGAAGGGAGGCAGTGTGGAGAAGGAGGGAGGTTTGAAAGCAAAAAAAGGATGGTGGGTGGGAAGCACATA